>NC_092042.1:307500-531409 GCF_003086295.3 Arachis hypogaea | reverse complement strand
AGGCAGTCAGGAGTTTCTTGAGTCATGCAGGATTTTATAGAAGATTTATAAAAGATTTTTCAAAAATTGTTAAACCTCTAAGCAACCTGTTGGTTGCTGATGTTCCTTTTGTCTTTGATTCTGATTGTTTGCATGCTTTTGAAACTCTAAAATCAAACCTTACCTCTGCTCCCATTATAGCTCCCCTGACTGGGATCTACCATTTGAATTAATGTGTGATGCTAGTGACTTTGCTATAGGAGCTGTTTTAGGACAGAGGCATGGTAAGCTTGTACATGTCATTTATTATGCCAGCCATGTGTTAAATGATGTCCAAAAGAATTACACAACTAAAGAAAAGGAATTATTAGCTGTTGTGTATGCTGTTGATAAGTTTAGGTCCTATTTACTTGGTTCTAAGGTTATTATTTATACTGACCATGCTGCTTTGAAGTATCTTCTAACCAAACAGGATTCTAAACCAAGATTAATCAGATGGGTGTTGCTCCTTCAGGAGTTTGATATTTCCAGACAAATAATTGTTCCTCAGTCAGAGGCAGACATATGGGTTTGCAGACTTGCAAATTATAGTGAATTTATCCCAGGGAGTACAGTAGGCAACAAGTGAAGAAGCTATTGACTGATGCAAATTACTACATTTGGAGGAACCATACCTTTTTAAAGGTGTTCAGATGGAATCATCCGTAAGATGTGTCAGATGAGAAAAATGCAGATTCTTGGCTGTCATGGTTCGAGTAGGAGGCACTGGTGGTGAAAGGACAGCTACAAGGCTTCAGAGCGGGTTTCTATAGCCGACTCTTTCAAGGACTCAAGAATTGTGAAGCACTGTGGCAGATGTGAAAAAGCTGTAAATCTCTGTAAACCATAAATGCCAATAGGGGATTCTTGAGGTTGAGTTGTTTGATGTGTGGGGTATTGATTTCATGGGAACCTTTTCACCTCACTTCAAAACTATATTCTAGTGGCGTTGACTATGTGTCCAGTGGGTGGAAGCTGTGGCTTTGCCCAATGATAAAAGTGGTAATGAGTTTCTTAGAGATATATCTTTAGCCGGTTGGTGTCCCAAGAACTCATAGTGATTGGAGGAAGCCATTTTGCACAGTAAGCTGGACTCTCTTTTGAGAGCTATGGAGTCGTCATAAAGTGGCAACCTATCACCCTCAGCAAGTGGACAGGTTGAGTTTCCAACAGGAAATTAAGAGATTCTAGAGAAGACCGTCAGTGTTCAAGAAAGGATGGTCTAGGAAGTTGATGATGCTCTCTGGATACCGGACAGCGTAAAGATCCATTGGCATGTCCTTACCAGTTGGTCTATGGCAGCGTATGCCAGTTGAGATGGAGCATAAAGCTTACTGGGCAATCAGGTACCTGAACCTTGATTCAGAAGCTGCAGGAATTAAGTGAATGCTTCGGTTGAATGAGCTTGATGAATTCAAATACTCAGCTATGACAATGCCAAGCTCTATAAGGAGAGAAATAAGATATTGCATGACAAGAAGATAGCCATTAGAGTCTTTGAGCTAGGACAGAGAGTGCTTCTGTATAATTCAAGGCTCAAATTCTTTCCGGGAAGCTGAAATCTCGGTGGTCAGGACCATTTGTAGTTACCAGAGATTCACCATATGGTCATGTGGAAATACAGGAGAGAATTATGACAGGAAATTCACAGTGAATGCCAGAAGTTGAAGCACTATCTTGGAGGCGAGATTGATCGCCAGAGGTCCACTCATCTGCTGAACTAGCAGAACTGACCGTCCAAGCTAGTGACGTTAAAGAAGCGCTTGTCGGGAGGCAACCCGATAATTTCGTATCCTTAGTTATTTTTTGTAGTAGTAGTTTTCCTACCTATTTGATTCCATTGAGTTCTTGCTAATTTTCTGATCATGCAGCTATCTTAAAACAGGAGCCGGATACTAACCTAAAAAAAAAATTAAAATTACAGAGAGTTGCGAGGGAGTGGCGCTGAATAGTGCTTTGGCACAAATTGATCCACGCGACCGCGTCGCTGACGCGTCGCGTCATGTAGGAAAACTGCCTCCCACGCGTCCGCGTCGCTCACGCAACGCGTGACCTCAAATCGACGTAAAATGGTGTATGGCAGTAGTTTAGCTGGAGTAGCACTGGAACCATGCTAGGAGCACAATTCACTCCACGGGTCGCGTCGTTTTTCATATAGGCCATCCACGCGACCGCATCACCCACAATTTTGGCAGATTGGGTTTTTTAACCAGAAGTCGTGCTGGCACGTGGCTGCCTTCGCGCGAATTGCACAAAAAATAGGCACGCGGACGCGTGCATGATGCGATCGCATCACTTTAATAGCGCGCTAACCGCGCAAACGCGTGACCCACGCGTCCGCTGTTGCTTGCGCCCACACTAGTTCCGCCCAGTCTTCTTTCTCTCTCTCCCACTCCTAATTTTCTCTTATTATTTTATCCTCTTCTTTTTCTTTCTTCATAATAACTTATATCTTTCTATTTTCAAGTTCTTCTTTGCTTAAGGACAAGGAAACCTTTAAGTTTGGTGTTGACGCTTCGCTTAAAGGTTTTCTGTTTATTCCTATGGCACCAAAAGGGAGGTGATCATCTTCACTGAGGAGCACAACCTGAAGAATAAAACGACCGCTAGGATAACTAAGATGGTTGAGTTCCTTTCATTTTTTATTCCTCCCCTCTTTTTCTATGATATGTTCCGGTTTCTGCTATTTTGCTTTGTTTGTTGCATGATCCTTTATTAGTTAGAATCCTAGGACTAGTTTAGTATTCTTTTTAATTGCTTTAATCCGAAAAGATGTTTCATGTACCACTTACTGAACTTGAATCTAAAAAAAAGAAAAGAAGTGATGTATTGCATGGAAAATTGAGTTAATTTTAAGAATAGTCTTATTTACTTAATGTGGTGGTATTAATTGTAATTCTGAATGCATGACATGAACAGTGCATATTTGAATTTGAATCAGAGAATGTTGAGTACAAGAAACAGGATTTAGAGAATTATATGGCTTCTCTGAAAATAAAAAAATTTAATCTTGAAGCAAAAAGAACAGCAAACATATATATATATATATATATTATATATATATATATATATTAATAAATAAAAGCAAGGTCCAAGGCTCTGAGCATCAATGACTAGGGAGGTCAAACATGATTAAAGCTCAAAGAGTTGTTTCCCTAGTCATATGCTTGTGGTGTGATTGTGTCAAGTAATTCTTGAGACAGAACACTTAAAGTCGAGATCAATTGCATTCAACAAGAGTATGCCAAAGGCTTTGAGCACCACTATCTGGGAGTAACTGAAAGAAAAATCAGAACTCAAAGAGAGTTCCCCAGTTAAGTGCTTGTGGTGTTTCTGTGTCAAGTCACTCTTGAGACAAAACATTTAAAGTCACGGCTAGGCTCAAGGTGCAAAGCACTAAAGAAAAATAAATTAAAGTAAATTTTGCTGTGTTCAAGGATTAAACTGAAAAATAAAAGATCAGAGAATTTATAATATTATATGGATTCTAATTCCGAATGACAATAACATTCTTCTGATTCAAAGGAAAGTGAGATGCCAAAACTATTCAGGATTACAGTTATAAACCCCACTATAAAAAGAGACACGAGCTTAATCGAACTCTCATTCTCATGCAAATTCACATCCTAAGCCTATATTAGTTTTGGTTGCTTGAGGACAAGCAACAGTTCAAGTTTGGTGTTGTGATGCGTGAACATCTTGTCTATCTTTTCCTAGTGAATTTGCATCTAATTTGTTGAGTTTAATTCAGAATTAATTAGATTTTAGCCACTATGGATGCTATTTTGAGTTTTGTGCAATTTTATTTATTTTAGGTAGCATTCGGATGGATTGATGAAGTTTCTGCAGAGAAAGAGAAGAAACCAAAGAGATGACCAGCGAAGACCGACGCGGACGCGTGGCTCACGCGATCACGCAGAATGGAGAGATCGCAATGACGCGATCGCGTGCTTGACACGAACGCGTAGACTGGAATCTGCGCAAACCACGCGAACGCGTAGACGACGCGGACGCGTCACATGCGCCACGTGCAGAAAATGCAAAAAAACGCTGGGGGTAATTTCTGGGTTGTTTTAACTCAGTTTTCAGCCCAGAAAACACAGATTAGAAGTTGTAGAATGGACAGAACAAGTGGTCTCCACCCATCAACTGAAGACTTGTTAAATAATTCTAATTTAAATTCAAATCTTATCTTTTAGGAAATGAGATGATTATTTTTAATTTTAGATAATTAGATTTTTAATTTATTAGGATTAATATAAAAGGAATGCCAACAGGGTTATTCCAGAACAACATTATTCCATTCCAATTTACAATCCTAATTTTCTACTCTGAATCATGAGCAACTAATCCTCCATTATTAAAGTTAGGAGCTCTGTCTATTTGTATGGATTGATTTTATTACTTTTTCTATTTTAATTCATGTATAGATTTATGATTTAAGAATTGTTTTCGCTCTTCATCTTATGAATTTGGGTGGAACGGAAGTATGACCCTCTTTCTATTTGAGTTCTTATAAAACTTAGAACAGCTCTTTACTTGAACAACAGCTTGAAAACATATTCTCTTAAATTTTAATTATCTGAATTTAACAGGATACATGACATATAATCCGTTTATTTCTTGGGTAATTAGAGTTTTTGTGGCATATAAACTAGAAATTGATTATCACCCTCTAATTGGAATTAATTGACCAAGGAATTGGTAGTTAATGAATTTTAGAGGAGACTAGAAAGGTCTAAGAATTAGGGTCTAGTCACATACAGTTTGCCATAAATTAAATCTTGCATAATTAGAATAGTTAGTAAGAAAAGTCAATCCAAAAAATAGATAACTCTAAAATCTTAATTGTTTTCTTCCATATTTTCTTCCCAATTTATTTACTTACCTTCCTTCAATATTCTTTATATTGTTTAATATCTTTATTATTGCACAAACATTATTTTCTGTTTGTCTAACTAAGCCTATCAAACACTATTGTTGCTTAATCCATCAATTCTCGTGGGATCGACCCTTACTCACGTAAGGTATTACTTGGTACGACCTGGTGCACTTGCCGGTTAGTAGTGTGGGTTGTAAAAACCGCATCAGGAACCGACCAAGAAATATCTGGATAGGTTCAATGATGAATGCTTGGAGATTGACGGCCTAACCGACTCGGTGGCCAGTTTATGTTTGACAAATGGGTTACTGAACGAAGATTTCAGAAAGCACCTTACCACAAAGCCCGTGTGGACGATGCAAGAAATTCAAAATGTGGCTAGGGAGTATATCAACGATGAGGAAGTTAGCCAAGTCATGGCAGCCAACAAGTGACAGCCCCTATAACCATTCTCGTCATCCCGGTAGCGGGGAAAGGCCGAAAAAGCAGTCCAAAGACGGGGCACCAGCTAAAGCCTTCAAGCCGATCCCCGGGTGGGGAAGTTTACTAACTACACTCCCCTGATAGCCCCGATCATCGAAGTCTACCAATAGATTGCCGACAAAGGCATCCTGTCGAAGCCCCGACAACTTAAGGATAGGACTGGAGGGAACAAAAACCTCTACTACGACTACCACAAGAGCTTTGATCACAAGTCCCAAGATTGTTTTGATTTGAAAGATGCTCTGGAGTAGGCAATCCGGGAAGGTAAGCTGGCAGAATTTTCCCACCTCATAAGGGAGCCCAGGAGGCGGGATCGTGACCGATCCGGCGACGACAGGAGCCGCGCTGTGAGGCAGAGACAGGAACCCGAGGAGGACAATGAGCGTGACCTCACTATTGTAAACATTGTAGTCGGTAGAGACAAAGTTTTGGCATGTAGGAAAGACGCCAAAGTTTTGGCTGTGTCATCATCTAGTTCCGTGCCTCCCTCCAGGAGGGTACCGTCAATATCATTCGGACCTGATGACCAATGGTTTGACGACTTGCCGGAGAACCCTCCCATGGTGATCACAGCCAGGGTGGGAACTGGCCTAGTAAAGCAAATTCTGGTAGACACTGGAGCTGATTCGAACATCATGTTCCGTAACGTGTTTGATGCTTTGGGCCTCCGTGACACCGACCTAAAGACCCACTAACACGGTGTTGTTGGGTTAGGTGATAACTTTATCAAACCTTATGGGATAGTCTCCTTGCCAATATCCATAGGAGGTGGACGAGGGAAGAGGTCAGTAAAGGCGGAGTTCGTGGTCCTAAGAGACTCCATGGCTACAACCTCATCTTGGGAAGAAAAACTATCAATGAGTTCGGAGCAGTGATTTGTACAAAGCTATTGATGATGAAGTTTGTTGCTGATGATGGGTTAGTTGGATCCATCAGGGGAGATTTGGAAACGGCAGTCGCATGCGACAACGCCAGTTTCTCCCTAAGAAAGAAATCCAAAGAGGCATCCAGGGTCTTCCTAGCCGATCTAGACGCCAAGGTCGACGACAAGCCCATGCCAGAACCTGAAGGGGACCTCAAGAAGTTCAGGGTTGGCGATTTGGAAGAAAAGTTCACCTTCGTGAACAAAAACCTCCCTCATGACTTGAAAGAACAAGTGGTCGAGATGATCCGGGCAAATGGCGACCTGTTCACCTGGACACCAGCCGACATGCTGGGGATTGACCCCCAATTCATGTCTCACCACCTAGTTGTGAAGGCAGAAGCTAAACAAGTGGCACAAAGGAGGAGAAAAATATCCCAGGAAAAAGCTGACGAGGTCGCCAGGCAAACGGCCAGTCTACTGGAAGCGGGGTTCATCCAAGAATTGGACTACTCGACTTGGCTGGGGAACGTAGTCCTCATCAAAAAAGCCAATGGGAAATGCAGAATGTGTGTGGATTATTCCGATCTCAATAAAGTCTGCCCCACGGATTCCTTCCCCCTCCTCAACATTGATGCCTTAGTGGACGCGGCCGCGGGGTATCGGTTTCTGAGTTTCATGGACGCATACTCTGGCTACAACCAGATAATGATGCACCGACCAGACGAGGAAAAAACGGCGTTCATAATGCCGGGGGTACGTACTGCTATAGGGTGATGCCGTTTGGACTGAAAAACACGGGAGCTACTTATCAAAGGCTGATGAATAAGGTGTTTAGTGATCTTATCGGCGAAATGGTGGAAGTATACGTAGATGACATTTTGGTGAAGACCACCCAGGCCGAAGCACTCATTAGCGATTTGGAAACCGTGTTCGCTTCTCTTCGGTGACACAGGATGAGGCTCAACCCTCTTAAATGCGTATTCGCCATGGAAGCCAGGAAGTTCTTAGGCTTCATGATAACCCAGAGAGAAGTGGAAGCCAACCTGGAGAAATGTGAAGCAATTTTGCAGATGAAGAGCCCGGGATGCGTAAAGGACGTACAGAGACTAACGGGAAGGCTCACGGCACTATCCCATTTCCTCGGTGCATCGGCCACCAGGGCTTTGCCGTTCTTCAACTTAATAAAAAAGGGATAGTGTTCGAATTGACCCCAGCGTGCGAGGAAGTCTTCAATCACTTCAAAAACATAATCTCAGCACCACCTGTCAGCAAACCCAGAAATGGAGAGGCACTATACTTGTACTTAGCAGTAATCGAGGAGGCTCTGGAAATTGTCCTGGTACGGGAAGAAGGGAAGATCCAGCAGCCGGTCTACTTTGTGAGCAAGGCACTACAAGGAGCAGAGTTGAGATACAGTAAGCTGGAGAAGCTGGTGTATGCGCTCCTGACCTCCTTCCGCAGGCTATGACAATACTTCCAAGGGCACCAAATAATCGTCAGGACGGACCAGGCGATCCGCCAGGTACTATAAAAAACCCGACCTAGCGTGCAAGATGATGACCTGGGCAATCGAACTGTCTCAGTATGATCTACAGTAGGATCCTGGACATGCAATCAAGGCCCAAGCAATGGCCGACTTTCTAGTCGAAGTGACGGGAAACCCCTCTGGGACACCAAACACTCGGTGGAAGCTCCATGTGGATGGAGCCTCCAACCAAACGTTCGGAGAAGTGGGTATAATTCTGGAGAGCCCAACCGGAGTCGTGTACGAGCAAACAATCAAATTTGAGTTCCCGGTGTCCAAAAACCAGGTGAAGTATGAGGCCTTCCTTGGCTGCCTACTCTTGGCAAGGAAGGTCGGGGCCACTAGAGCAAAAGTATGCAGTGACTCTCAGGTCATCACATTGCAGATTAACAAAATGTATTAAGCTAGGGACTCGCTGCTTCAAAAATACTTGGAGAAGGTCAAAAAGGTAAGTGATAAGTTTGACGAGGTCACGGTACAGCACGTTCCAAGGGAGAGAAACACATGGGCTGATCTCCTATCAAAACTGGTGAGCACAAAGCCAGGAATGGGTAACCGATCTCTCATTCAAGGTTTGACGAAAGAGCCCACAGTAACATTGCATATAACCCGGGCGGATGACTCCCCCTCATGGATGGACCCGATCAGCGACTTCCTGGAAAATGGTAAACTCCCTAGTGATGAAAAGATGGCGAAGGCACTGAGAAGGGAAGCGGCTAAGTATACAATAATACAAGGCCATCTGTTTAAGAAAAGGCTCAACCAACCTTTATTGTAGTGCCTACGCCCCGACCAAACGGACTACGTGTTAAGCGAAGTCCACGAGGGGTGTTGCGGCCACCACATCGGAGGGAAAGCCTTGGCTCGAAAACTCGTCAGGGCCGGTTACTACTGGCCCTCAATGATGGCAGATTCCAAAGAGTTCGTGAAGAGATGCAGAAGATGCCAGGAGAATGCCAACTTTCATAAAGCACCGGCGGCTGAACTGAGCCTACTGATGGCCTCTCGACCATTCTCTCAATGGGGAGTTGACCTGTTAGGGCTTTTCTCGGTCAGACCTGGGCAGGTCAAGTACCTCATTGTCGCCATTGACTACTATACCAAGTGGGTGGAAGCCGAGCCATTGGCCTGCATATTCTCGGAAAATTGCCGAAAGTTCATGTGGAGACAAGTAATAGCCAGGTTTGGAATCCCAGAGGTCATCATCTTGGACAACGGGACACAGTTTGCTGACAAAAAATTCGGAGAATTTCTTGTCGGCTTAGGCATAAAGCAGAAGTTCTCGTCCGTTGAGCACCCCCAGGCCAAGTCGAGGCAGCCAACAAGGTCATCTTACAAGGCCTCAAAAAGCGACTTGACTAGAAGAAGGGAGCCTGGATAGACGAGCTAGCATCGGTCCTCTGGTCCTATCACACAATGCAGCAGTCATCTACTGGGGAGACGTCCTTCCGGCTCACTTACAGGGTGGACGCAATAATACTAGTAGAGATTGGGGAACCGAGTCCACGACTACTCTTGGGAGGAGTCAACGAAGCCGTGGAGAAGGACTTGGTAGATGAAACTAGGAAAATGGCCCACTTATCAGAGACTACGTTGAAACAAAGGATGGCCTTGCGTTACAATGCCAGAGTATTAAAAAGAGAGTTTGAGCCAAACAACCTAGTCTTGCGACGCAATGACGTGGGTCTCCCGACACCTGGGGAAAGAAAGTTGGCGGGAAATTGGGAAGGCTCATACATGATAAAGGAAGTGGTCGGCACCGGGGCCTATAAGCTGGAACGACTGGATGGCAAGGAGGTTCCCAGAACATGGAACGCGAGAAAACTAAGAAGGTTCTACTCCTAAAGGCCGAAGTACACCCGAGGGCAGGCGATGTGCCGTTTTAGTAAGCCCCGTTTCGTTTCATGTTGCATTACCTCCCATTAGTTGTTTCATTTCATGTTTATTTGCATTTCATCATGATATAATCGTGTTTAGGCTACGCTAGTTATCTCCTTTTTTCATTTCATATTTCAATATTATTCAAATTATTCAAATTACTTTACCAAGTAAAGGTAACCAATTCCATAACGACACGGCATCCTGGGATTGATCACCCCGGGAACCACTGAAGTTGTAAGCGCTACAACAAATGGCTGTTAAATAAGGCCAAGTTCCAAGCACTCAAACAAAAAAGCCACAATCTGGCTTTGTTAATTACCAACGAAACGATAAACAAGTGCAAGCAAATAGTTAATTACCAATAAAATGGTAAGCAAACACAGCCAGCAAATCCTTAAAATGGTAAACAAGCAATTTGTTATCTACCGACAAAACGGTAAAACAAGTTCGCTAAAACTACTCAAGTGTTCAAAGATCTACACAAATTACAAAAATCCAAACAAAATACAACAAGTGAGGTTACATCACTTATTCGGGATATTGACGATCTTGCCATCCTTAATGGTTTTAAAAATGCTGACAGCCGAGTTATCAAAATCGTGAGCTAACAGCTTCACTTGAGCCTTGATCGCTTCCTCGGTCACCAGGATGGCATTCTTACCTTGCTTCACGGTCTCTTTATACTTTTTCTTTAGCTCAACAGCCTCAGTCTTGGCAGCGATCACCGACGAGAGGGCCTCATCACGCTCTTTTTCGAGTTTCTTCACCTGACCTTGAGCAGCATTAAGTTGGCTTTCCAGAGTAAGCTCTCGCTCAGTGAGCCACACAACCATCTCGTCGGAGGTCTTAACCTTCTCTTCGGAAGCAGCCAACTGAGCCTGCAGTGATTTCACCTCAAGTTTGTACTTCTCATTGACGCTGACACATGATTGAAGCTTGTTTTCCATATTCCGAGCTCCCGCCAAGACGGGCTCCGCCTTCCTCGCTATAGTAGCTGCCCAGAGCAAGGTGCGGTACACCCACTTAGCTTGAGAGGCAAGATCCCCGCCAAGGAAGAAGTCCTCTGTGCCAGGTAGGAGATGGAAATCAATGAAGCTACTTGCATCAAAGTTCTTCTCCATCACTGTGAGGACCCTCTCAGGGCTGGAGGATGGTTTCCTCTTCCTCGGATTCTCGACGACGATAACCTCAGGTCCTCCACCCTCCGTCTCAACCTCTAGTCGGGGACTCAGACCAGAGCTGGTCCCAGCCACCTCTCCTTGTGTAGGCTGAGATTGGGCGTCAGCCTCGACAACAGAAGGGGGAGGCACCTCGTTAGTACGGGTGGCAGAGTCATCATCGCTACCCCCAAACAGAAATGTGTTGAATAAAGCATCAAGTTTAACCTGCTCGCCAGCCATTGATACTGAAACAACGCACCAAAGCTTGTTAGTCGGTAAAATGGTTAATAAAATAAAAAACAAAACAAAACAACAACATGAGCAAACAACCAAACGACCACATACTTATATAACTCCTAGCCACATATTGATCACCCATGAGGAGTGATAAACCACTATTTTATGATTTATCTTGTGCTCAATTGAGTGTTTTTATCAATTCTTCACCCACTTATTCATAAGATTTGCATGGTTTTATAATTCCTTCCTTATTCTATGATATATGTGAAAACATGTTTCCTATGCCTTAAAAAATTTTATTTTAATTATTCTTTATTACCATTTGATGCCGTGATCTGTGTGTTAAGTAATTTCAGGTTTCATAGGGTAGGAATGGCTTAGAAGACAGAAAGAAAACACGCAAAAATAGAAGGAACGCACAAAATGGAGTTTTGAAGAAAATGGCAGCGACGCGCACGCATGGAATTGACCCATTGAAACACAGAGAAAAAGTTAGGGAATATAATTAATTTTTTGCCACCTCATTCCTATTATATTTAACTAGTAGTGTATCCTGTCACGCATAAATAGTATATTTCTTTCATAGGCACCACTTAAATAAAGATCCTAAAAACAACTTTATCTAAAGACGCCTACGTGGCAAAACCTAAGCCATACATTCTAAAGTCACACTTTTAACTACATAACACTTAAAACCATAGCATAAAAAGTGTCACCTAATGGAAAAAAGTAAATTAGAAGATTTAAGAGAAGAAATAATTAATTTATCAAAATTAATAGATCAAAAACTAATGATTCTAAGTTCTAACTAATGTTAATTGTAATGACACCGAATTCTTAAAATCAATCCAAAATGATTTTTCTCAAAATCTTTATTTTACTATAAGTTTTATTGAAGGACTTCAAAAACCTGAAAAAACTTATACTTCACATGGAATTTCTAAAAAATGCTACCATGGAAATGATTTCCCACATCTCTATCACACTTTTAACCCACAATTAAATTCTATAGTAGATATGCTTGAAGAAATTTTAGTATTCATAAAATTTCAAAGAAATAAGGAAAAAGAGAATCCCAAAGAAGAAAACATTCAAAATATAGTCAACATAACGAAACTAAAAGTAAAACCACCATTGAAATTATGAATATCGAAGAAAAATTAGAAGAAGTTACAATGCTTTTTAAACAATTAAAAATGGCTCAAGAAAATAACATTATGGAACAAGAATTTCAAATAGAAGAAGAATTAGTAAATTCTGAAAATATAGAAAATGAAAAACATATCCTAGACTATTCAAGTGATGAAGAACCAGCAATTCCAATATAAGTGAAAAATGAAGCCGAAACATCTAAGGATAATCAATCTCAATTTAAATGGGAAACAGGTTTTGAAAATTATGCTTTTAAAAAGGGATTTATAAATAAAAATTTAAAATATACAAAAATACCATCAAAGTACGTTCCTAAAATTCAGGAAACGGAAGAAGAAAGAATGCTCGATTTAGACTGTAAAAAGAATGAAAAAGAAATTTTCGAGAACTGGTTGAACTCCTTCTTATTAGAAGCCTTTATTAATCCAAAACTTAGTGAATTATCTGGAGGAGATATCTGGAATTATATAGGGTTTCATACTAAAGGAACTGTAAGAGATTTTATGACATCAATAGAAAACCAAATAATAGATGAATTAGCAACAAAAATAATAGTTTATGATAAAATATTATAGATCATAGACAAGAAGTCTATAATAAAGAATATCAAGAAGCAAAAAATCATTTAGCTAATATTCAAATACATGATTTATGTAACGTGAAATCTTATATATGTGAATATAGAATACATTATTATAAACTAAAAGAAGAAGATAAAAACCATTATCTTAATATGTATATAACAAAACTTCTATACCCTGCTAATGAATTTATAATGGGAAGATTTATAAGAGAAATAAATAGAGGAACAATTGAAAATAATTTTGGCGGAGCAACCTCTGCAATAAGAGAGGAAATAAAAGAACGTTGTAAGCAAGAAGGAACTCAAAAAAGATTTGAAAACATAATTAGAATTTGCTGTCAGGATCATGAAGAAATACCTCAAAAATATGGTCTTAATAAAAATTTTCAAAGAAAAAGAAAATATCAATTTAGAAAAAAAATACTATCCAAATTGGAGAAAAAAGAGGTATTTTAGAAAAAGAAATAGCAATAAAAACAAAAAATAAAAAAATAACTATTGCCCAAAAAAAAAATTGTAAATGTTGGTATTGCCAGGAAGAAGGATACTATGCAAATGAATGTCCAAAAAAGAAGGATAAAAAAGATCTTACCAAACAATTAGAAATTGCTAAGTCTTGTTTCATGGAACCATTAGAAGAATCAGATGATAATTTAGACTATATTTTTGAATATGTCTCAGAAACAGACTCAGAGACTGAGTAATAATGCCACTTTTATTACTATAAAAATAACAAAAAAGTTTATAAATGCTTTCATAGATTCTGGAGCAACACAATGCTTTGCTAGTACAAATATAAAACTTGATTGGAAAAAATTAAAGAAACCATTAAGAGTTAGAATAGCTGACAAATCAATACATAAAATTGACCAAAAAGCAGAAATAGTTGAAATATTTATTCAAAATTATAGATTCATTGTTCCATCCATATATATGTTAGATTCTGGGATGGATTTTATCATAGGAAATAACTTCTTAAAGCTATATCATCCATTCATTCAAGAATTAACATATATAGTTTTAAAAGCTCCACACGATTCTTCAATAAATCAAAAATCAAAACGTATAAAGATACCAACTACTACCATAGATAAGATTTTAAAATTTAAAATATTTTCTATATTAGAAACATGTTATTTAAATATATATTTTCAGATAAATATCCCAAAAAATAATCTTGAAATAAAAGTAGAAGAACTTTTGGATGAAATTTGCGCTGAAAATCCTTTAGATATTAAAAATACAAATAAAGAATTAGTAAGCATTAAATTAAAAGATCCTACAAAAGAAATAAATGTTCCAAATAAAATTCCTTATTCCGCAAGAGATAGAGAAAAGTTCTCATTAGAATATAAAGATCTTTTAGAAAAAGGAATTATAAGATTAAGCAAAAGTCCTCGTGCGACTCCAGCCTTTTATGTCGAAAACAATAATGAAATTAAAAGGGGAAAACGAAGAATGGTAATTAATTATAAGAAAATGAATGAAGCAACTGTTGGTGATGCTCATAAACTTCCAAGAAAAGATTCTATTTTAGAAAAAATCAAAGGAGCAACTTGGTTTTCATCTCTTGATGCAAAATCAGGATATTGGCAACTTCGTTTAGACGAAGAAACAAAGAAATTAACTGCTTTTACTTGCCCAACAAAAGAATCAACAAGTGTATTGCTCTATGAATGGAATGTTTTACCATTCGGATTAAAACAAGTCCCAGGTATCTATCAAAGATTTATGGAAGAAAATATAAAAGAGTTGAATGAATTTATCTTAGTTTACATTGATGATATATTAATTTTTACAAAACAGAATAAAGAAGATCATCATCAAAAATTACTAATAGTTTTAGAAAGATGTAAAGAAAAAAGATTAGTTCTTAGCAAAAAGAAAGCAAAAATAGCAAGACAAGAAATAGAGTTTCTTGGGTTAATTTTATCCACTCAAGGAAAGCTAAAACTTCAACCAAATATTTTAGAGAAGGTAAATTTATTTCCTAATAAAATAGAAGATAGAAAATAATTACAAAGATTTTTAGGATATATAAATTATATTTCTGATCAAGGATTTTTAAAGAATATAACAGAATACACTAAAAACTTATTTCCAAAAATAAGTACTAAAAAAGAATAGAAATGGGAAGAAAAAGATAGTATGCAAATTCAAAGAGTCAAAGAATTATGTGAAAAGCTTCCGGAACTTTATATTCCAGAAGAAAATGACTACTTAATAGTAGAAACAGATGCTTCAGACATAACCTGGTCAGGATGTCTAAAAGCTAAGAAAGCTATAAAAAGTTGGGAACAAGAAAAAGAATCACTAGATTCTAAATATTCTCCAAAGGAATTACTTTGCAGGTATATTTCAGGGATTTTTACACCAACAGAGCATAGATATACTACTCATGAAAAGAAAACTCTAGCAGCAATTAAATCTCTTAAGAAATAGAAAATTGATTTACTACCCAAAGAATTTACATTAAGGACAGATTCTAGTTACCTAACAGGTTTCATTCGATACAATTTAAAAGTTGATTATAATCATGGGCGACTGGCAAGATGGCAATTATTTTTGTTACAATATCCAATAAAAATTGAATATATTAAGGGTAACAAAAATGTTATTGCAGATACATTAACAAGAGAATGGAGTTCGTTTACAACGCATTAAATCAAGAAATACAAAAATATCAGCAAGAACTTGAAGAATGCAAGCATTGTCAGCAAATAAGGACACAGATCCAATCCCTCAAGAAGGCCATTAAAACAATAAAATCAACACAACAAGCAAAACCATCAGAGTTCAGCCAGCTAAGCATGGTGGACAAATCAGGTGAAGAAAAAATTTCAGAAAATAAAACAATTGCTGAAATTATTAAAAAATCCACACAAGATAAAAAATATTATGTAATTTATAATGGCCCCATGAAAGGAGTATATGATGCCTGGGAAAAAGCAGCACCATTCACACATCAATCAAAGATAATTCACAAAGGAGGATTTTTAACACTGGCAGAGGCAAAGGAATCCTTCAGGGAATATGAAGCTCTTCATCCAGAACAAACCCTAAAAAGAGCAGATAAAGCTCCAATTCAAACCCAGAGAACATGAATAATAAGAAGCATTCCTACAAGGGCTGAAATCAAGGAAAAGAAAAGGGTCTGTAGATCAAATCTCAGAGAAACCCTTAATATAGTCCTGAATTGGACTGAAGAAAAAAGGGCAAGTTTGGGATACTATCCTATTGCCAAAGAACAGCTAACAAAGCTGGTTATTTTTCCAGAAGCTTCCCCATCTAACACTTATCAATTTTTTCAGTATGGATTAATTGATACAATTTTAATTTTTAATGATTTAAAAATTATTAGTGAGTTTCCTGCAGGATTTGTTGATGCAGTAAAGAGATTTAAAAATATGATTGACAATGTAAATCCAAGGGATATATCCCTAAAATTTACAAATAGTCAACCTATTTTTAATGAAGAAGAAGAATGCTTAGTTCCAGCACACCAAGTAGTATTTATGTCTGTCTTCCCACGAAACTTTCAACCAATTGATCAAATTCAATATTTACCAATCTACAGTCATGAAGGAATACTAGCCAGCACATTAGCAAGGGTCTTTGAAAGAACTCAAAAAATAACAAGGGAATCTCACACAAGAATTAATTATAAAAGCAGAAATACTCTGCTTGTGTCCAGTAAAAGAAATGAAATTGAAGAAAGAGAGATGAGACTCTTGGTAGAATTTGAATCTGCATTCTACAATTTATTCGGGCTCTTAGAAAAGCTCCCTGAAGGGATAAAAAGGAATCTCTGCTATTTGATAAAAGACAGAGAAGACCACAAGTGCCAGCTATGTGTCTCAGAAATATCTGAAGAAAGCAATAATGAAATAAAATCCACCCACATGATAAAAGAAGAGGACAGCACATCCACCCACATGATAAAAGAAGAGGACAGTACATCCACCCATATGATAAAAGAAGAGGACAGTGCATCTGAAGCATCCCTCAACATTATTGTATAATGACGTAAGCGCTTAGGTCATAGAGCACCAACAATGTAGCTGGTGCAAAAACAATGACATAAGCAATGACGTCATAAGAAGGGTAAGGATGGGAATTGTCCATCAAACCCAACCATTATAAATAGAGTGCTTAGGCAAATGTAAAAGCATCAGAAAACAGAAAGCAGAAGGCTAAGAGTACTCATATGCTAGGAGAGCAAGGAGGAAGCTGCCAAGGCGATTCTGTAGTCTGACAAAAGAATTTTCTTAGGAAAAAATAATTTTAAACTCCCCTCTGGAGTTAATATTTACAATCTCTCCTCTGGAGATAAAAACACCTTATATAAAATATACTAAATAAAGGAAGTTTTTCTCCAGAAAAGGTACGTCTTTGTTCTAATCTCTTAGTTATGAATTATTTAGAAAGCTTAGAATTAACGGAAGAATCTGATTATTATAGATTAACTGCTTTATTAGATAATGAAAAACAGGCTATTCTAAAAACAGAACTAAATCTCAAATCAAATGAAAATTTTAATAAACAAAATCTGTTAAAAGAAGTTTTTAGTAGAAAAAATATAATATATTATGGAAAAATTCAACTTGAAGCCCCTGTAAAAATAAAATCTGCTAATGGAGAACTTGAAATAGTTTTGATAAATGATGAAGAATTAAGTAAACAAATTGAGAAAATTAAGAATCAACTGAAAAGATCTAAAATTGGATGGATCCATATTAGTACCATACAAATTTTAATCAAATCTACATATATGAAAGGAATTAATTCACCAATAAGTTTAGCAATCTGTGACAAAAGAATTACTGATGACTCAATAGATCAAATAATTGGGATTGTTCATAGAAATTTGGCAAATGTAAATGTTAAATTTAATGCCCATCTTGGAAATGCTATACCTTTATCAACTGAAAATCTTGGTAGATCTATAAGTTTAGCTTATAAATTCCATAGAAAAAGTTTAATGGAACAAGATGATGAACCATTTTCAATTACATATGCAATAAATTATGCTTTAACAAATAGCCATCATAGTATAATATTTAAAAATAGAGAAAGAATTTATGTTGATGAATTATTTCAAAAAATCGTAAAAACAGAAATACCAAAATATAAAGCTATTGAAAATCCAGTTCTATTATTAAAAGAACCATCAAAAAGATCGGTTTCATCAAATTTTCAAATAAGAGAATCTAAAATCAATAGTCCCTTAAGTTTATCTAAATTAAAAATTAAAGAAGAAGACTCTGAAATAAAAGAACTAACAAAAAAGGTTGAAAAATTAAATAAAACTCTAAATATTAAATTATGACAATAAATAAGGAAGAAATATATGTAACTTATCAAGATAAGAAACAAGAGCTCTTTGAAAGAGAGAATCGTTTGAATTATTTGCAGTTTTCTGAAATAAATCAAAGAGCATTTAAGGCTCTAAAAATAATCTATAACAAGCTGAAAAAAGAAGTTGAAGAGCTAGAAAAATTAATAGAATCTCTAGAAAATAGTCACGAATCGATGATAGAATTTGCAGAAATTCTAAAATAAATAATGCTAAACAAAACTATTTTTAGAATAAGATTACCTAATTTATGAAGCATAAAAAGACTAAGAAACCAGAAAATAAAATAAAAAGGATAAGAACGAAAAAATTAAAAAATAAAATAAAGGAGTATAAAAAAGAATTAAATAATCTTCAGGTCAAAATTGATGATCTTATAATAAAAAAGATAGAAATAAGAATAAATATAAACAAGTTGGAACTAAATTTAGGAAATTTATAAATGTCTGAAAAATCATATTACGATTTAAAGGAATTAAAGCTGTTGAAAGAAAAGATGGAAAATGAAATTGAAAAATTAGGAAGATATTTAGAAGTAAGAGAAAGTGTAGAAATAAAAGAAGTCTTTGAGGATTTAAGAAATTATATAAAAGAAAAAGACAAACAGATAAAAGATTTTACATATAATAATTCATGTAAAAAAGAATATTATAATTATGATAGAAATTAGAACAGAATTAAAAAATTATAAATATGAAATTAGAATTATAAATATACATCAAGGACTAGTAATAAATTTTTTTTTTTTTTGGTTTCCCACGGTATCCCCCAACCCGACAGGTCAAGGACTAATCCGTCGCGGTACTGAGCTCCATTTAAGGGTTTGCCGCTGGCCAATGGGTTGCTGCATGCACAAGGCGGGATTCGAACCCCCGACACTTGCTTAAGCGGACTAGTGAGCTAACCACTAGACCAACCCAACTTGGTTAGGACTAGTAATAAATAATCATATAACAAATACAAGAGAAATTGTAGAAATAGTCAATACTTTAGATTATGAAGTTGCAAATTATTTTTATCAAAATCCTTTGAATAGGGCACCACCAAGACAAATTATAAACTTATTCGAATCAAAATATGAAGAGTTAGTAGAAATTTCAAAAGAAGAATTAAAAGAAAAGTCGAATTTGAAAAATTGGTATCAAAGCCAAGTTAACGATTAAAGGTAACACTTTCTCTTTAAACAACACTTTTAACAATACGCTTTTAAATCAATAACAACCATAAAATAAAAAACATCTTTACAAAAAGATGAAATTGACAACTTCATCGTAGTATCTCCTACTTTCATTGTATGTAAAATATTAAAATTATAGTATATTAATAATTAAAAAAAGTTGAAGTAGCAAATATTTAAAAAGAGGAAAATTATGATTCCAACAATATAATAATGGATGGAATAAAGGTTAAGAGGCACATGCATATCGGATGGGTGTGATATATATGCGGGGACATGGATATTGTTCTACAAATAGGGCGTTGCTTAGAAGTAGTTGGTATAGACTAAGGAGAAAGAAAAAGAAAAATGTAATACTCACTTAAAATGCCATTTTAGGATACTTTGATTATCAACAATATTTCTTTTATTCAATTGGCAATTTTACTATGGTGGTACAGGATGATTAGCAGAGCATATAAAAGTTGGACTGCCTCGAAACATGTTTCATTTTGTCAGGTTTATCTATTCTTTATTGGCTTCTTGACAAAAATCATATCATAATTTTTTTTTTCATACCACATAGAAGAAGTGACAAAAAATTTGTTGTCTAAACTTTTTCGATGCTTCAGCAGTCAATTTTTGGTTGGATATTATTTTTTAATTTATCAAATGTATTTATTAATAGTTATTTTTCTACTTTTTATCCTTTATCACTTTATAACTTTATATTGATAAATCATATAATCTTATATAATAAATATTTTTTTAATTTCATAAAAAAATTGTATTTTAACTAGCATTAAAAGTGATTTGTACTAGAATAATAGTTATTCATGACTTACGCACAAAATTAAGGCGAATAGTAATATATTATAACGATAATTTAATAATATAAATATGTATGTTTTATTTTTTATTTTTTTATCAATCACTTTAAGAATAAAAGATATTTATTCTTTAAATTAATTTTCGAACAAAATTTTTAATCAAATTTGTATTTCAAAAATTTTAAATTAATCACATTAGTTTTTTAATCCTAATTAATGGCTAACATGACAAATTTATAAAATTAGATGAAATTAACACAAAATTAAAAGATTTTAATTCCTCAAAATCTCTCTAATTTGGGACTGATTTGATTTAATTGGATAAATTTATCAACTTGACAACAATTAGAATTGCTAAGTGTGTCTTGTGATCAATATGATATTATTTAATATGCCGTATTAGCAAATTTTGAAACCATAAGCAATAAAAATAACAAGAATTAATGTGATTAACTTAAAATTTTTGAAAAACGAATTTAATTAAAACATCTTTAGAAAACCAATTTGAACAATGAATAATTTTTTAAAGACGAATTTGACTATTTACAAAGTAATGCATATATTAAAAACTAAGTAAATAAAATCGAACCCATTATTTTCTACAAGGTCTACTAGGCTATCACCAACTAGTCTAGACTTTGGAGATAAGTGTTTTTTATCTTTTAGCAACAATAGGGGGATTAAATTGAGCCTGAGCCAAAATAGTGTAATGTCTGCCTCCTATACTTCAAACCTATCAAACGACTCGCCTGAGCTCTCCGGTTACCAGAGCATATTTACGGTGCTGGGATAAGATTGGTGCTACTTGAACTGCACTTAGAATTGATGCCATGTCCTTGTTAGGGTGTTCCTGTTGTTGTATAGATTCAAGCAGAATTGTCTGCAAGATTTGCAGGGGATCCCCGTGGCTCACAACCAAAATGGCACAACTGCAGGATATGGCAAGAAAACGTAAAAGCTGATAGAATACGGAGGAGGACAACACATATATATACAATTCTCGAGAAGAAAAGTACTAATTTGTAACTGTCCAATTAGATCACAATTAAGAAAGTGTATTGGCATTTCAAAGTGTGTCTTAAGTCTTTTGGCAGCAACTAGGGAATATGCTCAGGGATCCAATAGATTTGTTGTTGAACTTATATTATATGCGCTACAAAATTCATGAATAGTGTAAGACTTCCTAATGAAGATTAAGATAGGAGTCATTACCCTTCATATTCTGACTCCATAATTGTCACCGCTCTTGTAAGTCTACAGGCAACATCCTTGACACTTTCTCCTCCTTCTGGCCCAACAAGTGGATCCTTTTCATCCATTTCCCAAATCTCTGCATACTATTGATGATGGAAACAAGTAATCAATGAGTTGCTTTGGCGCACCAGAATATCTAAACGGACCAAAATAGCGCTCACGGAGATCTTCCACCACCTGCATAGTAAAATGGACTTCAAGTGTCAACTGATAAATCAAAACAGATGGACGTGAAAGAGAATAAAAGAAAGATTATAACTGAGGGCTAAAAACATTATGAAGCAGGCAATGAAATTAAACAGCCTTCCCCGCATAAATTGGACCTGAGTGGCTAACCTTGCACTGGGGGCCTTCAAAAGGAAGATTGAGCGCAGCTGCAACAACTTGAGCCGTGTGTTTTGTTCTTGAAAATGGAGAATAGCAAATGCGTACATTGGCAAGTGGTATATTATTTGCTTCCAGCTCCTGTCCACATGAATTAGACTTAGACTAGTTGTAATTTAATGCATATGGGGTAGTGTGGAATTTTCGAAATAGAATCGGATCAAATAATAAAGCAATGATAAAAATGAAATTGAATGGCAGGGTACTACTGCAGACCTACCAACCTGTTGGAAAAGTTTTGCAGCAACGTGTGCTTGTTCAATTCCCTCGGTAGCCAATTGGAATTCAGGGCGCGTACCGTTTTCTTGCGATGAGAAGAATCATTCTAACTAACAACTTAACCACTACTCGTGCCATAAAACTATATTAATCCATTTATTGGTCGTAAATACACAAATTTTCTCCAAAAAAATTATGTCCGGTTAAATTTTACTCAATCTGATCAGATCTTACTGAATATGGTTAGCTAATTAGCTTGTCTGTTCAACCAAACCTGTCAACCATTTATTTTTTAATTTTATTTTTTTTTATTTATCCTTTTGGCATTTATAAGCTCTTAATTGAAGTAAATTGTTTTTAAACTATAAAATTTAGGTATACAATAAAATCAGGCTATTTTTTTAGTGATAGAGAATGAGTTGTACTCAACTATAGATTAATAGTGTGTTTCTTATCAATATAGAGATTTTTTTTTTAAATTCTAAATTGTAAATCTAAATTCTAAAGCTTAGATTTGGCTAGCATGAAAAGATCGAATGTCCAATTTGTAACAAGAATTTAATTTTGGAAAAAATAAAATTGAGTCTTCGATTTGTGAAAAAAATTATAAGTAGATTTTGTGAAAAAAAAATTATAAAATTTAAAAAACTTAAATTGGAGAGTTCGATTCGTGGTTTTCTAAATCTAACCTTTCGATTTATTTATAATCATCTTCTATGTCTAAAAATAACACACTCAATTTATAAAAATTAAAAAACAATAAAATCAACTATTGAATAGCTTTTCTCACCACTAGATATTAAACGTATCAGAAGCAGTATTGTTACACACATTTGATAGTATTGTTACACACATTTGACTATGGGTTACACCTAATTTTGAATAATCGCCAGGCAAAGGCGAGTTTGTACATATGCCCTCTGATCAGTAAAAATACTCACATATTTTGTTATAACCTTCAAATGTATCGTCTAGTGTCTTTAGTTTTCCCCTTGATAATGCACGCACTGCAACAAATAAGACGGAAACTAAAGAATTTGGAAAAAAAAGAAAGAAAAAAGATCATTGAGTACCTCTCTTAAATGGAGATCACGTTCCTTCTTGCTTTCGAATAGGTTTCCACAGCAGCAAGAAAATTTACAGTCCTCGTGCTTCTTTCGAGCGTGCCTCTTCAATTCGTTTGGATGATTAAAAATCGCTCCACCCTTGCAATGAACGCACATAAAGCGCTCTTGCAAGGGCCTTGAGCTGGCTTCTTGAACAAAAACACACTAATATAGAATATTAAAGAAGAGTCATTGAAATTTTATAGAGGTAAATGAGGTAAAAATTAAAGAACTGTACCTGATTCTGATGAAATTTAAGGTTTTTGTTATTTTTGAATCCGTTTCCACACAGTTCGCAAACAACAACACATTTTTTGTGCTTCAGCTTTGAATGGGAAACCAATTTGATTTTACTTGCAAAAGACTCTTCACAGTTAGTGCAGGGATACATTGTTTCTTCTTCCATATGTTCTTCAATTTGAAAGAGTTGAAAAGAAACAGATTAAATTGGAGGCACAGATCAACATTTCACAACTGAGAAAAGTTTTCAGAAAGTTACCGATTGCAATTCGGATTCGGATGGTGCAGTGATTAAAGCCGATCGTACCAAAAGCTATGAAGAGAGATGGAAGGAGAAGAAAAAATGACGTTTGAAATTCGAAGAAGTGAAGAAAAGCATGTTGAGTTTGTTACTCTGGGTTTTATACTCTAACGAATTCTGCTTAGCTGGCATATCACTAACAACACATCGATAAAATTGGCGTTAGTGCAACTCTTTCTCACACTTTAAAATTGGCGGTTTCTTCTTAAGGTGATTTCTATGGTGGCTTTTCTCTTATGGTGACTATGGTGACTAAATTAAATCAACCAATGCAATGTTGGCATGTGGCATATTTAGCACAAATGGAAGGCAGGCTTTGACATGGTTGACCATGATAAATTAGCTAATAAAAAAAAGTGAAAAAAGGTAAAATTTTTGAATATTAATTAAGAGTAATAAACAAATAATAAATCATCCCAGAAAAATGTAATAAATTGAAAAATACAAAAAATAGAAAGATTGGTTCAGAAGGTTCCACAACATTCAAAAATCATCAAAGGTAGGCTGAAAAGCCTTCCATATTTCTCCACCGCGAAAGTCACGGTTTTCTCAACTTGTTTCTCGTCTCTAATAAGCTAATGAAACTTGCAACTGAGTTCATTTTGAACATCCGCTGCATTTACAAATGCACCGTTTTCCACAAATACCCTCACTGCTTTTTTTTTTTGTCATGGCCTTCATGAAGACATGCCTAAATGAAAATCTGGACCTGATGAGAACACGCCCCTTCTTCCTCATCAATCCGCCGAAGACGCTGATGAGCTGCCGCTGTTCTTTCAGACACTTCTAACTGCCACTTCTTCCAGTGGCTCCAAGTCCCAACATACGGTGCTTCGAGTTTCAGTAAAAGAGCATACGCATTCATTTTCTGCTGGTACGGTGCTCCACCATGATGATGCTTCTTATCCAATAGAACATCAAGACTTTTATTTAAAAAAGAAACAAAAATTATTTTTCGGATGTAAAATTACATAAATACCTTCCCAGCAAACTTACTAAAGTTACTGTATTTATCTTTAATTGCATATTCCTCAGCGACGTCGTTTCGCTCATTCCTAGAGAATTCTTTGGGCCAGATGTTATGATGTTATTGGTGGGTCAAAACATGGCCACCGTTAGTCACCGGTATCCAGGCACCAGAGAACTCACCTTCTTATATCATTTCTTTTCTTCTTTTCCCCCCCTCATGCATTAGTCTGTTCGCGTTTTTTTATGTTTTGGTTAACTCTTGCCATTTATTTCATTTTAAATGTAACTAATATCTTTTTTTTTTCTTTCTTATAAAAAAAAAATACCACTGTAAGTCTTCGTTTTTTCTTTTTCCTTTTTGTTTTGTTTTAAAAAAATATAGTTAACTAGGGACGATAATCAAACCATCAGATGTGTAAGACATTTTTGCGCTACTATTTTTACTTTTATGTGCCTTTTAAAAATTAAAAGATTTATTGGTTTATTTAAATACTTTATAATGTTATTGTTATTGATTTGCTTCTGATTTGGATATCAGCTGTTTTGTTAAGTAATTAGCGTGTTTAGTTTCTGTGAAGTGGGTTGGGCAACACCAATCTCACAAGATGTCACAGCTACCATAATCTTCAATAAGATGCACTTCTGCATTTTTCGCGCTCCAATGGCATTCTTTGATTCCACTCCAAGCAGCCGAATTCTTAATAGAGTATGTCATGCTCATCTACAAATCCATTCAGTTTTTCCTATTTTGTGATATAGTTAGCTTCAATTTCGACAGCTATGCAATAGAACGCGTTTGACATTTTCTGTTTCTGACTGGTCTGGTCTGTTCTGTTCTCATGTAGGCTTCTACTGATCAAAGTTCAGTGGACACTGAGGTTCCTTATCAGTTTGCTTCATTTGTTTTTCCACTGATACAACTTGTGGGAATTATAGCAGTGATGTCTCAAGCTGCATGGCAAGTTTTTATTGTCTTTATACCTGTGATTGCAATCAGCATTTGGTATCAGGTATTAATTAGACCTTAATGATAATAACAATAAAGAGACACATTATGTACCAAGAATTGAATCTTTTATATTATTCTTCTTTTTTGAATCATAACATATTTGGCTCATACTTCTTTTATATTATTAGTTTCATATTCTTTTCCTGAAATCTAGACTGCTGATCAAAGCTTCTGATGGTTGATGTACCAGAAATTGTTTCAGAAAAGTTCTGAAGGATTGGTGCTTTGCATACTCTAACTAAGCGCGATAGCTCTCGAGCTGGTGGTAAGTAATATTGCTGCAACATTATAAGGTTGTAATGTTCTAGTTAAATATGATCCTATGATATCATGAAATATAGTCTAGTTTTTGGAAATTAGTTCAACTAATACCTGATACCAAATGCTGATTGCTATCACAGGTATAAAAACAATAAAAACTTGCCATGCAGATTGAGACATCACTGCTATAACTCCCAAAAGTTGGATCAAGAGAAAGGCAAATGAAGCAGCTAGATAAGGAATGTTTGTGTCTACTGCACTTTGATCAGTAGAAACCTGCATTAGAACAGAACAGCAAGAAACAAGAAGTGTCAAAGCCTCAAAGGCATTGTATTGCATAGTTTCTGCAAACAACAAAATAGATGAAGACGACATACTCTATTTAGAATTCGGCCACTTGGAGTGGAATCAAAGAATGACATTGGTGCGCGAAAGATGCAGAAGTGCATCTTATTGCAGATTATGGTAGCTGTCTTATATACAGCAGTGGCAAGAAGTGTTGTCCTTGCAAGAATGCAGAAAGAACTTCCAATGGCCAAAGCAACATAGACAGCTATAAGAGTTGTTTCCAAAACAGGTGGCTCCACATCTTCTGAGATTGGTGTTGCCCAAGCCATCCAATAGTTGCTACCAATTTGGAGAACTTGGAAGAGAATATGAGCCAATAGCATGAAAGGAACAAGAGCACCTCCATATGCCATAGTGATAAATTGCCAATACACTGAAAATCCAACTCTACCTCTCTCTCTTTCTTCTTCTTGAACAAGTTGGCCTTTTGCCTCATCACCTTTGTTATCAATTTTACCATTTTGCTCATCTTTCTTTTCCTCTTCTTTCTCTCCACCCCGAGAAACAGGAACATCTAAATCTTGTTCCAAGGTACTTATTTCATTGGATACTATTCCTTCATCTATTGAATCAAGTGTAGACAAAGCTTTTTTATGTGCACCAACAAGTTCCATAAAATCAGTTCCATTGTTAAGAAGATCAGCATACTTTCCACAATGAGTAATCTTCCCATCTTTCATCACCTATACCAACAAGGCATAATAACATCATCTTATTAATTTTTTTTTTAATTGATGGCAATTAACTATGATAAATACTCACCAATATAAGGTCAGCAGCAGCTAAGAACTCAACTTCATGAGTAACATAAATTACTGTCTTTGATCTTAAAAGGCCTAGTAAACATTCCTGTCATACACAAAAGACATTGAAAATGTTAACTATTTAGCATTATACAAGTTCTGGATATGAGTCTAATAAGACTAATTATAATAAAAAGGCTCTGTTTTGTTCTGTTTTTGCTTCGGCATTTAACCTTATCCTATGTCTCTTTAATTACTTCTATTGGTATAGAAGTGGTTGGTCAGAAGAAGAGCTCGTGACTCTTTTGGATTTGGCACTCAAAGCTCTTGCTTGGGGTGTTGTTGGTGTTTGCTTACAAAAAGCTTTCTTCTTCTTCTTCAGTTCAGGTGATAGAAGATTTCCATTACTCTTTAGAACTTGGTGTGTCTTCTACCTGTTTGTTTTTTGTTATTGTTTTGTAGTAGACATTGTTCTTGTGTATGAAAAACATGTGGCTTTACCTGCTCAGTACTTAGTTTCTGATGTAGTTTCAGCTTGTGTGGGTTTATTCTTCTGTTACTTTGTGTGTTTTGTGAGGAATGAGTGTGAATTTAGCACTCTTGAGGAGACTCTATTGAATGGTGATGCCCATGTTAGTGATAATAAGAAAGGGGCTGAAACTGTTACCCCTTATTCAAATGCTGGAATTTTCAGCATTCTTACATTCTCTTGGGTTGGTCCTGATGAGTTTGGAAACTCTTATTTAATTTTGATGATGAACAAACATTATTAAAATATTTAAATACAAAATTATTAATTTGATCTTAACTCATATTTGCTTAATTAATAATTTTGTTGTGCAGATTTTATGTTGGGCCGAAAAATGAATTTTTGGTTTAAGCCCAACAATCAGCCTTGATGCATGGTTTATAATAAATGGCTGAATTTTTATTGATGGCCAAGCTCAATGTTGTTACAACCAAGCCCATGGTTAATTTTCTCATGCTTGATCCGAAACAAAATTCATCAGGAAAACAAATGTTATCTAATTGGGCCAGATTTAACTTCAATGCTACAAACCCAAATCCTATTAGTGACGAATGGTTCCAAACTTGGTCCGAAACCAAGATAAAATGAAAGCAAAATGCTTCCAACGGATCCAAGCTCTTAACCATGTGATGGATTTCAAAATCTATTACATCGGAATCAACATCCTACGTAGTACGCGTCAACATCATGGGACACGGTGGTTGTGGAGGGTGGGCATGGGGAAGGGAGTAGAGTGTGTTAGGATAAGCGATGGAGTGGAGAGGGATGAGGATGAGGCAAGGAGATGAGGGGCAGCGTAGGTGGTGGTGGAAGAGGGAGTCAAGGGCAGGAGGTGGTTGGGGTTGGAGGTGGCTGATATGTGGAAGGATTAGGGCTCATAATGTGAAAGATTGGGGACTTGGGAGAAACGACATCATTTTGGGGGTGGGAGGACTAATATGTCCTGTTTTAAAAAATTACACGTTTTGGTGTGAGAGGACTAATATGTCCTGTTTTGAAAAGCTACATGCCACGTGTGCTTCCGTAATGGCCAGGTCAGTGCCACGGGAGCCACGTCAACATTTTCCGTTAAGTCTAACGGAGTCACTTCAATGGAAGGGTCAATTTGTCCGCGTTTTGGAAGGGTCAGAGACATGAATATATTTTCCAATCCTTAAGGACGAAAATGTCCGCGAAAAAAAAAGTCAGGAACCTATTTGTCCTTTACTCTTATTTTAATTTTTTGTTAAAAATATATAACTATTTCTTTTAGAACTTGTAAAATATTTGTAACTTACTTATTCAACTTATATTTGACTATGTTAGGCTTGCTATAGGATTATTTTCTTGAGCGCCGATCATGACTCTTTTTAGGCCGTGACACTAAAATTTTGTCAAGTAAACAATACTGCTGACATAGCATTAATAGGAGAAGAAAAATGTCTTAAAATTAAAAGTAATGTGGATAAACTTATGTATCTATTTTTATATATTAAAAATAGATTATCTCGTAAATTCTAACCCATCCATGACGCTATTTTCATATGTAGTTTCCAATTCCATTCATTGCATGCATGGACCTCTCGATGGTGCTTCTTTTGTCTTGGACGTCTTTTATATTAATTTCCACATAACATTTTTGTATTATATATTGACTTAGATTTCAGCTTATATAATTAGGTGTGCGGATGGTTATTCTAATATTAAGATTTAGATGGGTAATTTGAAAGTGTAGTGTATTTTAATTTGATTAGTGATTGTTCATATTGTTTAAAAAAATTATTGATTACCCATTATAATAACCCCGTCTTAATTTGTTCTTTTGGCCTTGGAAGAAGCACAGCAAACAAACATATAACTATTAACGTGAATTCATGGACAAAACGCTTGGTCAGTCAACCTAACTGAGGTTATCCACAAAATGTCTTGTATATATTATGGAAAATAAAAATTTTTCCCACAGAGAATTATTTTTAAATGGAAAATAAAAATTTTTCCCACAGAGAATTATTTTTAAATGAAAAATAAACACACATTTTCATTAACTAATTTTATAACAAAACTAGGTTTAGCAGTAAGTCAAGCCAATTTATAAACGAGTTTGAGATCGACTTATTAACCGTTCCATAAGTTAAATTCATGATTAAAGTATAACAGAAATTGATGGTAAAAATGCATCAAGATAAGTTCATATTTTCATTTCATGATTAAAGTATAACAGAAATGCTCATTCAAACTTATGAAAAGAACTTGCATTATTATATTGTTAACATGAAATCTTATATCATGGATTGCTTGGGGAATGGGGAAGACTTGGGATTGCGTTGTTGAAGGGCTGGGGAAAAAATGTTCATTTTGAAATAGTCTTTGGCATATATTGTTGATTATGACGAAGCTATGATGTATATATAAAGAAATGTTTGTCTATTATATTGAGTTAATATAATGACTGATAGAAATAGCCATATACATAACCACGTCAAAAATCTGCTAAAGAAGTAAAATATTGTACATATAAATGTTAAATACCATGCAACACACATCTCCTTGAAATAAACTTGACCAAGTTCCTTCCGGATAAAAGTTTAACTTTAGGTCTACTATTTCAATTATTATATGAAGCTAATCAATGGTTTAAGCAATAATGGTTTCTAAAATTTGATGATTGGAGTAAATATAAAATACCATTATGGCTTTATCCAAGGCCGGCCATGATAGAACAACATTTAATTGTACTGTAGGTTTAATTAATAGTACTCTAATTTGACAAGCACATATATACATCTGAGTATGACGTTAGAAGAAAACTTAGAATATGATTTGGTCTTTGGTATTGATAGATTGGGATATAGTATGAATATTTTTTGGTAGGTGTAGCTTTTAATATAGAAATTAGGCATATGGTTGTAATTCCAATTTGGGCATAAATACATGGATCATGATTCATTGATTCTTAGCAAAACCATCAAGCAATAATTAATAACTAATCATGTTGGTGGTTCTTAGAGTGGTGGTGTGTGTTCATATGTTTTTGTTATTTCACTTTGCATGTTTGTCTTCAGATTCATGTCATTCCTATGAAAGTTCTGCTTTACTTCAGTTCAAGACCCAACTCATTACAAACACTACCTTTTATGAGAATACATATTATGAGTATGTGTGCCCCAATCTTTATCCAAAGATGAGGACATGGGATAATGGAACAGATTGTTGTTCATGGATGGGTGTCACGTGCCACTCTGTGTCTGGTCACGTGATTGGCCTTGATCTCAGTTGCAGTGGGCTTGTAGGTAATATCCATCCTAACAGCACTCTTTTTCACCTTACTCATCTCCATACACTTAGTCTTGCTTACAATCACTTGATCTCTCTGGGAACTTTGGTTTGATGTCGAAAGAAACCACTTGGAAGAGAATCTTGCAAAATGCAACTGCTTTAAGAGAGATTGTATTGGATGATACAGACATGTCTTCCATTAGTGCAACAGCAAGTCCTTTGTCTTTGATTGCTAACATGTCTTCCTCTTTGGTTACTGCTCTTAGCCTTGCCAATACTGGAATAAGGGGACATGTGACAAGTCACATACTCTGTTTACCCAATCTTCAAAAGCTCTATCTAGGTGGCAATGAAGACATTCAAATTTATCTTCCAAAGTTGAATTGTAGCACATCTCTTCTGAGTGTCTTGGATCTTTCATTGTGTCAATTCCCAGGATCACAAATCCCTTCTTCCTTTTCTAACCTCACACATTTAACTTCTTTGTACTTGTCTGCAAGTGAATTAAATGCTCTCAAATCTTCAACATCTGACTCACTTGGACCTTTCAGACAATAGATTTAGTGGTCAATTTCCAAACGTACTTGGTCAATTAACCAGATTAAAAACACTCAATCTTGGAAGTAACAATCTAGGAGGGAAGTTGTTGTTATCTTCACTAGCTAACTTAACTCAAATTTCCCACTTGGATTTTCTGATAATAAGTTTCAGGGGCCTCTACCTAACAAAATAATAGGTTTTTCAAGTTTGATTAGATTGCTTTTAAGTGATAACATGTTGAATGAAACAATTCCATCTTGGTGTTTCTCCTTACCATTTTTAACATTCTTAGATCTATCAGATAATCTGTTTACAGGGCATATAAGTGCAATCTCATCCCATTCTTTACAGTATCTAGATTTATGCAGGAATAAGCTACAAGGAAATGTTCCAAAATCAATGTTTAACCTTGTCAACCTCACAGAGTTATGTTTGTCAAGCAAGTGGAGTGGTTCCCTCTACTTTTCACTTTTCTCCAAGCTTCAAAACCTTAAAGCTCTTTCTCTTTCAGGTTTTAATTCATTGTTATTAGCTTCTGAAACCAATGTAAGTTACCAGTTCACCAACTTGTTATCATTGCAGTTGCTACAGGTTGATTTAACTAATATTTCCAAAATCTTGTGGAAATTTCCAAAGTTGCAAACTCTCGTTTTGTCAGAAAACAAACTTGAAGGAAATGTGCCCAAATGGATACATGATATACATTCATTAGAGCGTTTGAAACTATCACAAAACCAATTGTCATCAATAGGCCAATTCCCATGGTATCAACTTAAATACCTTGATCTTAGTTTCAATCTGCTAACCGATGACAATATTTCCTTTATCTGCAATGCAACTTCTCTCCAGATTGTCAACCTGTCACACAATAAGTTTAAAGATACCATTCCACAATGCCTTGCCAATTCACCAGATCTTCAGGATTTGGATTTACCGATGAATAAATTTCATGGTACTTTACCAAGTACATTTTCAAGGGATCTCATTTCATTAAATCTCAATGGGAACCAATTGGAAGGACATTTGCCTAGATCTCTATCCAACTGCAAAGATTTGATAGATTTGAATCTTGGCAACAATCAAATTGAGGATACATTTCCAAACTGGCTTCAAAGTTTACCGTATTTGGAAATATTAGTTTTACAATCCAATAAATTGTATGGGCCGATTGTCAGCTTGAAAACTAAAGATATGTTTCCCCATTTACTTATTTTTGATATCTCATCCAATCATTTTAGTGGTCAATTACCAAAAGTCTACATAAAAAGTTTTCAAGCTATGAAGAGTGTTGTTGGAGTGCAAACAAGTTTTTATTACATCAAAAGTAGTTATGTCTTTATAACAAAGGAAATTGAGATAGAATACCATGAGTCTATGACTGCAACAATGAAAGGGCTTAGAACCAATTTTGAGAAAATTCCAGAATTTCTTGTAAGTATTGATTTATCAAGTAACAGATTTGAAGGAGAGATTCCAGATGATTTTGGGGAGCTTCATCGACTCATAGGCCTCAATCTTTCTCATAACAATCTCAATGGTCCTATTCCTCACTCTCTGGGAAATTTGTCAAACCTCGAATCATTGGACCTCTCCTCAAATATGCTTACAGGGAAAATTCCTGATGAATTGACCAATCTGATCTCTCTTGAAGTCTTGAATCTTTCCAGTAACCATCTTGAGGGATCAATACCTCGAGGGAAACAGTTTGATACATTTTCAAATGATTCCTATGAGGAAAACATGGGGCTATGTGGATTTCCATTGTCAATTCAATGCAACAACAATGTCCCTCAACAGCAATATCCATCTTCTGAGGCTGAAGACAAGTTTGGATTTGGTTGGAAACCAGTGGCAATAGGATATGCATGTGGAATGGTATTTGGAATTGGCTTGGGATGCTGTGTTTTTCTCAATTGGAAAACCTCAATGGCTTGTGATCATCTTTGGAGGCAAAAGAATTAAAAGGAGGAGCCGTGGAAACCGGCGTGCAAGAACAACTTAGTGGCCACAACTTCTGCATGAGAAATCTGTTTCAGGTTTTTGTTGTAACATAAATGTGCAATAATTAAGTTTGTATGCTATGCTGCTGTGTCCTTTTATATTTCGTTTGAGGCTTTAATTTGGTTGTTTCTGTTTCTGTCTTTTTATATTTTTAAGTCTATTGTTACATATATATGATGCTGCAAGTAAATTATGATATTTTTCTTTTTTTCATGCATATCTAACAACACTCATTGATTTTGCTTCATTCTACTGGTTAGTGTTCCAACTTCTAACCAAGCACACATTTGTCAATATCTTAAGAAATCTATTTCTCTGTTGAATTTAAACTTGGCCATAAAGACTCAAAACAGAGAAGATTATTGTTATAAAAACAGATATATTATAGTGATGAGAAGTTGAAGAAAAAAGCAAAGTAAGAAGCAGTTTTTGCAATAAAGCTAGGTTCTGCCTTCTTATTGATTTAGAAGAGGGTGCTTGACTTTTAAATAAAACAAAAATAGATTGGAACTCTTATTTAATGTTGATCCATCTAGATTTTTCATTTTCATGAATCTAAAAAATGGAATTTCAGATTGTACAACTAATCACTATTACTTTCTCGATAACTATAATTAATAAAATTGGACACTGGACATAAAAGCCCAATGTTAAATACATCACACGTGCAATTATGATGTTCTTGATTCCTATCATCTCAGTTTCTTGTGCACTAATCCAAGGTTTGATCTATTTAAGCACTTTGTGGCAGCATGTCATAACTCACATCTGTTTTAAAAAATAGAAAATAAATAAATAAATCATTTTCTAAGGCATAAGAAGAGCAAAGTATTGATGCTTGATCAAGCGACTGCATCAGTTGATACTGCTACAGACAATTTGATACAACAAACTCTTAGATTACATTTCGCCGACTCAACAGTCATAACCATTGCACATAGAATCACTTCTGTTCTTGACAGTGATATGGTTTTGCTTCTTCATCAAGGTAAGAACTAACAAATACCAATTATTCATAATTAAACTCTATTGTATCTTATTGATTACCACATTTTCTGATTTTTTCATTGTAAATTAATTTGATGCAGGATTAATTGAGGAATATGATTCACCTTCAAAATTGCTAGAGGATAGATCATCATCTTTTGCTCAACTTGTTGCAGAGTATACAATGAGGTCTAAATCCACTTTTGAGAAATCTGCTGATCACTGATTGAAAAAAGGTGCAAAATACCAAAACTTAGAAATTTCTTGACAATGACGAAAATTCAGGGGGAATTACAATCTAACTAGTAGAGTAGTAGTGCTCATGATTCTTCTGTCATTCAAAAGTTGTGATAGAAAAGTGTATTTAGTAAAACGGAAATATTTGGTAACCAAACATAATTAGCCAAAAAGTTCTTAAGCTTAATTTTTGTCGTACATATTCATTATTGTTAGAATTTGGTTGAATTAGTCCCACATTGCTTAGGATAGCAAATGGAGTGGGTGACCTAGACTATAAATATGAGGCTAAGTTCTCCATTTGTTTTTGCACCAGTTGAAAACACTTTAAGCTTGTACCTGATTTTTCTTTTCCTCTATACTCTTTGATTAGAGAGTGTTGTGAGGTGTAGTTAGATATTTGCTTTGAGAGAGTGTGGGTGTACTGGGGTGCCTGTGTTAGAGAGAAAGAAGTCTATGCGTTGTAACAATTTTCACATAGTGATATTCTCTGGTTGTCGTTTGACAACCGCCGTGGTTTTTTCTCCGGTAATTAGAGTTTCCACGTTAAATTCTTGTGTTGTGATTGTGTCTATTTTATTTCTCTGTCAAAGGTGTTTTCTCAAGGGGGAATGGTGTCTTATTCCCAACAAGTGGTATCAGAGCTTCGGTTCGGTGGGATTTATTCTTAGTATGCTCTGTGGTTGCAGACTAGTCTGACCTTCCACATCAGAAAAGAATTTTGTCCTGTGGCTTGAGGTTGTAGCTTGAGGTTGATCTTTGGTTGCTGTTGTTGTTGCTGGAAGGCAGTGTGACACTGTGAGAGTGCAGTTTGGATAGGTTCTGGCTAAGGAAAGACTTGGTATTTAAGTGTGTCCATTGTGACCCACCTCTCTTTCCTGGGGACCCTTCCTAGTGCACGGTCTACAGTTGAGTTATACTATTCCAGTATACGGTTGCAACAATGTCAGGATATTCAAGTGCTGTGAAGCTTGAAATAGAGAAATTTGATGGAAGAATCAATTTTGGCTTGTGGCAAATACAAGTCAAGGATGTGTTGATACAATCAGGTTTGCACAAGGCGTTGAAGGAGAAGATCTCTGGTTGCTCTCTCTGTGAGAGAAGATGATGTTCTCTAGAAGACAAGAAGTATCCTCATGGTATTACCACACTGCCATGGATAAGGATAAGTTGTGGCAATCGGGTCCACAATTGCACACGGGCATTGGTTGGCGTTGAGATGCAAGGTGTGTGGCGGAGTTAGGTCGATGGCTGAAGAACTTCCAGGAAAAGCCAATTTGGAAGTTACACCATGAATTTTCAGCAAGGTTTCGATCTATACCAAGGCGAAATGCTTGGAGTGATCTAATTCCAAGTGAGTATACTTTCATGGTGGAGTATGATAGTTCTCTGAACTATGATTGTCGGTATAGACAATGTCAGCAAAGAATTATCGGTGTTGACAATGGAAGCTGAAGATGTGTGACTATTTCAATCAAGGTGGAGATTGTTAGAATTTGGTTGAATTAGTCCCACATTGCTTAGGATAGCAAATGGAGTGGGTGGCCTGGGCTATAAATATGAGGCTAAGTTCTCCATTTGTTTTTGCACCAGTCGGAAACACTTTAAGCTTGTATCTGATTTTTCTTTTCTTCTATACTCTTTGATTAGAGAGTGTTGTGAGGTGTAGTTAGATATTTGCTTTGAGAGAGTGTGGGTGTACTGGGATGCCGGTGTTAGAGAGAAAAAAGTCTATGTGTTGTAACAATTTTCACATAGTGATATTCTCTGGTTGTCGTTTGACAACGGCCGTGGTTTTTTCTCCGGTAATTGGAGTTTCCACGTTAAATTCTTATGTTGTGATTATGTCTATTTTATTTCTCTGTCAAAAATGTTTTTTCAAAGAGGAATGGTGTCTTATTCTCAGCAATTATATGTTTTTTTTTTTTTCAAAACAAATTGCATTGAATAGATACTCTCACTCCAACTCTTTTTCTCCTTTGACTCATTCAAAGACTAAAATGAAATCTTTTTCTAACCCATCCATAACGCTATGTATTTTTATATGTAGTTTCCATTCATTGCATGCATGGATCTCTTTTGTCCTATGCCCATTAATTTTCACATATAACATTTTTGTATTATACATTGAGTTAGGTTTCAGCTTGTATTATAATAATAATATTACCGTCTTATATAATTTATTCCTTAGTCTTTGGAAGAAACACAGGAAACAAACATACAACTATTAACGTGAATTCATGGACAAAACGCTCATTCAGTCAACTAAATTAGATTAGCCACAAAATGTCTTCTATATATTATGAAAAATTATCTTCTCATTTATTTTATTCTTCTTTCTCCCCATATTTCAAAATATAAATCTTTCCCATTAAGACAAACTTGTGTTTTAAAATGAAAGAAGCATATTTTTTATTAACTAATTTTATAACAAGACTTATTTCTTTGCGAAAAACAAACTTAGTTAGTTGAGTAATTAATTTACACGTTTATTTAAGTAAGTGTTTGGGGTTTAAGTCACGTCTTATGTATGCAACAATTTATTGGCTAATCAAAAATCTTTAAACAAAATTTTGATAGTCTATTGGGATGTGAGATACTGTGAAAAATATAAATTGTTATTAAGAATATAGATTTGGTAGTCTCTTATCTAATTATGTGATAACTTTGTGAATTAAAATTTAAATAATATATTAAATTAATAAAATATCATATTGTAAATATAAGAGTAAATATAGTTGCATAAAAAAGTCTGAAAATTATGTAATTATTAAAAAAAATAAAAAAATTTAATCTACTCTTGTCATCTCGCTAACAGAAAATGTATCAATTTCTTCTCCTCCAAGTCCATCATCTGCAAACACCATAGCTTCAAGTCCATCATCCTATGTATCTTTATTCTTCTTCTTCAATATAACGCAAAGAACCAAGAACGGCTAAGCTAGTGAGTAAATAAGCCACCAAAGACAAATGATAAGTAGATTTAGGTTTTGATTTTTTAATTATTTTATTTTTAAATTTTGATTTGTTTTGATTTTAAAATATTTTAAAATTAAAAACAGAAAATCGGTTAATCGGGCCATAAAATCACAAAATCAATTGCAGATTTGCAGCCAACAAAAAGATTCGTCTCATGAACATCTAAATCGGGTCGGATTTGTTCGGATTCGTGACCGCTTTATCAAAATTCTGCACTGCAACACGCCGTCGATACGCTTGTTTGACGTATCCACCGCATGTCGGTATCGGATTCGCGTCCGACACGGATACGCTGGCACCATGAGCAAATCCGTGTTTCATAGATGTTAAATAAGGGAATTAGTTTTTTATGTTAGTACCGATTTGTTTGTTCAGCCCAAGACAAAAAAAAAATAATAACAGTAATAAATAAATTTAATTTACTTGATAACTTTTGATAGTATATTAACTGCACTTCTTACTTTATCTAAAGTGCACTAGCTTTTGCTATGCGCCTTTGAATTCAAATTTCACTTAGTGAAACGCATGTATGATGTGCTTAGTGCTCACAATATTAATAATTTAATGGGAAAACTATTCTAAAGGACCGTTAGGAAGATTTAATTATTAAAAAGGATCTCTAATACCAAAATTAGTAAGAAAGACCAAATCTTTTTATAATATTTAAGAAAGTGAACCAAATCTTTTATAATAAGGAGATAAATCTTTTTATAAAAAACCCTCTTGTCATGAAGGGTGCCCTTGAAACTTAGCCCATACTGCTGAAGAGGCAAATCCACCTTCCACTCCTCCATGATTTCATAGTCTCCTTTGGTGTAGCGTGGATAGTGAAGATGCATTTGAAACTCTAAACAAATAGTAGGATACTCTTGTTGGGTCAATCCTTCTTCAATAGTTTTGTCAATAGGGTAGTACCCCAAAACATGGCAAGCTGAGTGAACAAGCCATCTAAGAGTCATTTAGACAATGTAATCTTAGAGACAGTAGTGCTCCAATTTTTGTTTCAGGTGAATCTTATACATATTAAACATGTTTATATATAGGTGCACTGTGCACAACAATAGCGTATACATGAAATAATTTTGGACAAAATTAATAAAAAAATATTAAGATATTTGAATATTCATTCATACTCTTGCTAATAATTGAATGGTAGACATTTATTATTTGATTATTTTTTATTAATTATTTATTTATTTTTATTTATTTTTTTTGTTTTTGTGATCTTTATCTAACGAGAAAAAAAGACAAAAGATCATAAAAGTTACTAAAATTTTAGAAAAAATAAAAATTGTTAATATAAATATTATAAAAAATAAATAAATAAATAGTTAAGAATTAATATTTTAATAATTAAATCTTTCTAACGATCTTTTACAGTAATTTTTTTTAAATTAATTAACTAATTAATCTCAAGTGAATATTCATACATATCTATATAATGTTGAGAATCAAACAGCATATATTAAAGATTATAAAAAATAATTAAGGATATATTTATCTCCTTATAAAAAGATTTGATTCTTCTTCTTAAATATTATAAAAAGATTTGGTCCTTCTTACTAATTTTGGTATTAAAGGTCTTTTTTAATAATTAAATCTTCTTAACGGTCCTTTAGAATAATTTTTCCTAATTTAATATTATATTATTGAAGTAAGTTTAAGCCTTAACCAGTTGCCTAAGCCTAAAAGTCAGCTACTTCTCATACACATCATGTTTGTTTGCCTTTTTCATATGCATGGACATCGTTATACTTTAGCATTACCACATATTAAACTCATTCATATAGGCCACATTTATTCAATTCAATCTATGCATATTTAATATGCATGGCAAATTTTGTGGTGCCTATAATTTTAATGTCAAAATTGTCAAACTTATTTTTTGTGATAAATTTTAAATATTAAAAAATTATTTATTTTTATATTTTTTAATTTAAATATTAATTTTTATCTCTTTTTAATAAGTTAGATAAGTATATACGAAGAACATCGCATGCACCATTTAATATTTCATACACTAACTTTGGACTTTATTTCCGTCTTTTTTTGTTCGACAGCACGGTTAGCAACTTAGCATAGAGCAAAAATTGTGATACCAAAAACTATAACAGCGTGCACTTGCTAAGCCCAAGTTAAGCCCAAACATTGCATAGCCGAGCCCATCAAGCGTCTCATCTTTTCCATACCTATTATGAACTTATGATATCTCTCTTCCTTTGCAACCCAGTAAGCCCCTACACTAAGTCTATGTTTGGTTAGAAAGAAAGAAATAGAAAGAAAAGAAAAGAAAAAAAAAAAGTTGAATGGATTTTTATTTTTTTTAGATGTGTTTGGAGGAAAGAAAAATAAGAAGAAAAAAAATATTATAAAAAGATAATTTTATTCTTATAATATAAAATACATTAAAAAAATGAAGAAGTAATATTGGAAGTGATGAGAGAAAAAAAAAATTTCCTTTCTTTTCTTTCTAACATTTGAGAGAAAAAAAATTGATAGATCCCATCAGTTTATTTCTATCCCTTTTCTTTTCTTTTTAATTTCTCTTCACAACCAAACAATGAAAAATAATCATTTTTCTTCCTCTTTTCTTTCTTCCTTTTTCTTTCCTTTCATTTTCTCTTCAAACAAACATAGCATAAGGTTTCGACGAGCATGTGTGAAATTTAGAAAAGAGGAAACCACCAAAAATTACGTTGAATTATCAAATTGTTGATAAAAACTAGTGTATGTTTTCGTATCCTGCACGGGATAATATATAAAATTATATAAAATTTTTTATTAAAATTTAAATGAAAATTATATATATATATATATATATATATATATATATATTAATTATTAGTATTAATATTTATTTTAATCAATTTGAATTGATTAAATGGTCATCTTATTTGTCCGTTTAAAAAGTATTTAGAGTTCGAATCTCGTCTAGTGTGTATAATAATTCATTAGTTAGTAATAAATAGAGCATCAATATGTGGTGAATTAGTCCTCGGTTTGCCGAGTTAGAAAATCCGTAGAAAAAAAAATTGTATTTGTCTTTAAAATAGATTAATTTTTCATTAATAACAATACTTATGGACTTTTGTCTTTGTTAAAATTTACTTGGGACAATTTTATTTGTTGGTATCATATTCATTCTTGAAGTCAAAACAATATGATCAACATTGTTATTTGTTAAAACTTCCCATTTTATGAAATGAATTTTAAATTTTTAAATTTATAAACCTATGTCATTACAAAAGTTATTAGATCGATTAATATTTTTTGGTAACATGGTGCACCGAAACACCATCGTTAAGTATTAGTTAGTGTGAAGAGAAATTAATAACAACTTTTGTTATTCAATATATAATTTATTCTATTGAAAGATAAATTAATATTTCCTAAACTTGTAAATACATTTTCTTCTAATTTCTTACATAATTTTATTTGACAATATTTATCATTAAAAAATAACGAATGACCATACTATCTTAAAATATATATGATGTACAAAGTAATTTCTTATCTTGAAATTAATTTTAGTTAGTGAGATAAAATTTAAAGTATTTTTTTATTTTCTTACTCAAATTTAAATTTAAATTTAAATTTGATTAACAACTCATCTTTTTTTAATTTCAATAAAAAAATTAATTAGTTAGATACAAAATATTCATCATTTAATAATTTCAATCATTTAAATTTTAATTATAAAAAATTGGGTTAAAATTAATTATAAACTTAATATCCAATGTATTGATTTTTTTTTGACAAAATTAATGTATAATGTATTGAGAATTGATTTATTATCCAAAATTTTTTTATAAACTTTGTAATATGTAAAAATAGTGATCTTATTTTTTATTATTATTTAAAAAATTATTTATAATTTTTTAATTATGTAATTAACTTAATTAATAACCTTTATTATTGTTTTTATATTAAAAGATATCAATTTATACTATTTATATATTTTTTCACTACTAATAAATAAATAAGTATTTGTACTATTATATTTATTGTCCTAGATGATGACTTAAATTATTTATTTTGTATGTTAAATTTATTAAATATTAAGATGAAAAAATTATTCAATAAATTATATAAATAATTATTACAGAAAAAAAATATATATATCATATATAATAATCCTTGATATATATATATATATATAAATAATGTGAGTAATTATTGTTATTTTCACTTTTTCGTTACATTAGAAAATAATATTTAAAACTAAAAAGAGATAATTAATTTTTTAATTTGAATTAAAAATGTCTTATAATATATCTAACTTTTACGTATATTAAGTGTTATAATATTAAATAGTATAGTATTTTCTATAACAATGACTCAAAATATTAATCTAAAATATATTTGGGCCTAATAAGACCTCAATGCAAGCAAGATCAACTAAAATTTATTGTTAAGGTGCCTAATCCGACTTAGTTTCATTACCTTAAAGGCCGAATGCAGATGAAGTCCATGCGTCCTCTCTTAAATCGGCTCAGATTGGATCTCCGTTGTTAGTTAGATATGGTAATGAGTACTTAGGGGAGAGTGAGAAGCCCCCTTCCCATCTCTTACTCCTATTTAAAAAAAAAAATCCACATTCTTTCTTCGTCATTGCAAGTTCCTGTTTAATTACCGCTTAGGGAATGCAGATCTCCTCGGGTATCTACAAATATTCTTTGAAATTTAAAAAAAAATTTAACACAAAAAGACATAATATAATAATCATAAAATAATCAATTCATCAATATAATTTAACATAATTTATAACATATTCGTTATGAAAAATAATATTTCAAAAGGAGAAAACATAAAAACATATTCCAACATAATAACATATCATAATTTTTTAGGACGATACTGAACGACGTAGTGACAGACTTGAGAGGCAGAGAAAGTGAGTTAGAGAGAGAGGATCGAGGCTGAGAATGAGTTTGAAAGAAAAAGGAATAATTCGAATTGAAGGCAGAAATTAGGGTTACTAAATTCAAGAAATGGATTTATGTATAAATAAATTAGGATAAATTAATAATTTTATATTCGCGCATATTTAATAGGTTTCATGGGGCGAATACTTATGTCTGTGTCTCCATTAGAGGTGGCAAACGAAAAAGTCCACCCTGTCTTACCAAAAACCCACCATCTGGTAGGTTGGCCCACCCCACCCCACCTCACCTAGTAAGACGATCTTGAATTTCTCTCCCGCTCCCCTAATGGTAGGCTGACGGGTTGGCGGATTCTCCCCTTTTTTATAAACCATTAAATATTAAATAATATATATAATTTCACAACAATTTCAATAAATTTTTAATTTCTAAAAATATTAAAAAATTATAATTTTTAAATTCACACACATTAAAGTCTTTATAATTATAAATATGTAATAAACATAATTATAAACCAAATTTTTTGAAACAAAATAATAAAATCAATATTGTCCAAAACAAAACAAATATTGTCCAAAATATATAATTAAACATCTTCAAGTTTATAATCATTCAACCATAAAATATAATCCAAAATATAACTTAGAACATCTTCAATTATCATCTTTATCCTCTTGTAGATCAATAACATCATAGAAATTTATAAAAAAAAATTGCCCTGACAAAATAAAAGTTTGGCCCAGTGGAAAAGTCTGCCCCGCCCCGCCAAAGCTCATTTATTAGGCGGTGTAGGGTAGGCGAATTTTTTAAGTTTGGCGGTTTCAAATTTCCAGCCCAAGTCGCCTTTTTTTTGGCTGATTATGCGGGCCAACCTGACGGATGTCGGCCCGTTTGCTATTTCTATAAGAATCTATTCTATTATTAATATATATTTAATAATTTACTTCTAATTTTTAATTATAGTAAAAATGTAAGATATGATACCAAAAAAACGGTTAAAGCGACATAAATTTTTTACTAATAAAAAAATATATCTTTTTTTTTCATTTTTTAGACACGTATCTATTCTTTTAAGTTATACATTTTAATTTATATAAATTAATGTCAATTAAATATACAAAAATATACTAATTAATAAAGAAATAAAATTTAAGATAAACATGTCCTGAACAAATTGAAATAAAATAAAGACTTTTAATTATGATCATTAATTATAATTACATATATTTACTTCAAGATTTATACTTCGAAAATTCAGTATATTAATATTTTGTATTTTTATTTCTTAATTTTAGACTATCACAAATATTAGTTACTCTCTAATAATGACAATGCTTAAAAAAAAAACATAATTAAATAATCTTAAAATTATATAATAATTTTCAAAAAACAAAAAAATATACAATTACCTAAAATATAATATTTGTGTAGTAACTGAAATTTAATTTCTAATATAAAAGTAACATATAATATCATTTCATAATCAAATAAGTGTTTAATCAAATAATTTAATATTTATATAATAATATGACAAAATAAATTAAAGTTTGAGTTTAACCAGAGCAAGTGCTCAAGTTTAAATTTTCATAAATTAATTTATTTTTGTTAAAGTGAATTTTGCAATAAAAAATTCATAAAAAATTTATATATTAAAGTAGAAAATAATTTATTTATAAATTCAAAATTAAAAAAAATATTCTTAAAAGTTGAATATGCAGATAAAAAAATAAACTATAACTTGCAAAAATTATCTCTAAAATTTATTACAATAAATAATAAAACTGTAAAAATCATGTATCTATATAAATTAAATTATATTAAATTATAGGATATTTAGATATTTAATCAATCTAATTAATTAGTTTGTAATTGATTTGATTTAATCATTTAAAAAGATTTGAATAACCCCTTTTTAGAAATATTACAATCTAAATAATATAGATTGAAGATTAGAAAAATATAACTAAATTATATAATACAACATAAGATTTCTAAAAATTTGTTTTATAGCAGATCTGATGTCAAGATATTTATCATCATTTGTGGTATAATCTAATTTCACAATTATTTAAACATTGTTTTTTATGAAAAAATTGCATTATTTATTTTGAACAAAAATATTTACTTACTATTATAATTTAAATAGAATATAAAATAGATATAAACCAATTTCTTTTAATAATTACTCAGTCACAAATATCCATCAAGGACATGAGATTTAAGAGCATATAAAGTAAATATAATACCTACAATTTTTATAAATTAAACAGAACATATAATAATAAAAAAATAATTAAATCCAAAAAAGTTATAGAACACCTATTATACACTACAACGGTTAGTATTGAGAAAGTTTTAACCATTTATTCTTTTTATTGGCTCCCTTTTTATATACTCTACACTTCATCTACGAATATGTTAAGGATTAAATTTATGCTTCAAACTTTTAAAATCCTATATATTCTTACCAAATACAATATTATTATGCCTTTTTTTTCTTTATAGAAACCATTGAGTGGAAGAACCGTTGATAAGAAAATGAGGTTCTCTTATAATATGTCTGACTTTTTATGATAATAAAATAAAAATAAAAAGTATGAAATAATATTGTGTATATTTAAGTTAATTTTAATCTTTTTTAATAACCAGATTTGTCATAATAATGTAATTGATAACAGTTAATACGGATTGGATATGTTTTAAGTATGCTATACATTTTATGATTTTGTACGAAATAATATTAATTTTAATTTATATATTTATTATTGGATATTAAAAAAAAGTATTTGTATTATTAGCATCTTTCAAATCTTTCTCAACTCTGACCGTGATTAGGCCTAAAAGATCACCTACCTCGTTGGAAATAAATGTAATCCAATCAATTTTCATCTGATAGTACTATACATTCACATAATCATAGGAGAATTAACTTTAGCGAAATAACAATATGGTATTTAGTTACCACATGAGTATTTTTATATATAGAATTATCAATCAATTATGTATGGCTTCTGATAAAAATAATATATTCAATATGAATATTATTTGTTATGTCAAAGATAACAAATTGGCAAAGACAATTAATTATAATGGATATATTCATTTTAAAAAATATTTTTCTATGTAATACTATAATAAAAAATATCATGGTCACCCTGAATTATTACAGGTTCAACTTCCATCGATAGTGGTAGAATGCCTAAATTGAGCCATCTTCAAGACTATAATATTTGTCAAACAAACACTTAATGAAACACCATCCATACCTTCTCATTTTGAGTACATTTATAAATAAAAAAAGAGTTAAAATAGGAAAAGCGATAAAAATGATGATTTTTATAATTTTGTGTGACTATCTATTTAAAGAAGACCATAAGACCATGATTGTCTACCAAAATTAATTTTATTTATTGCATTTAATTTGAATAAGTAAAAAATCATCTTATTTTAGTTTGGTCCTTAATTCACATGATTTAAATTTAGCTCAATATATATTATTTAATTTGATTTAATTATTAGTGAAAAAATTTTGAGAACCTATTTTATTCATAGATTTATTATTTGAATGATTAATTAATCTAATTAATTAATTAATTAATATAGATAATTATTATAATTAATTTGGTTTAATAAATTAAAAAATACTAAGAGAACATTAAAAAAATAAATTAAAAAATACTACCAAATCAAATTGATATAAATTATAATAAATTATGTGATATTTAAATATCTAATCAAATTAATTAGTTGATATAGTTAATTTATCATAATAAGTTGTATTTAATGAGTTAAAAGAAACAAATCGCTAAAGAGTCTCATAAGCATGTCACGTCAACTCCATTATTAAGTGCAGAAATCTGATTTTTATATAAGAATAGATAATAAATAAAATATATGAGAATATAATATGTGACATATTTTAATTATAAAATTGGTATTATATAATAGATTTTTTCTGAATCCCTATTCCTTGTTTGTTGCTAATTTTTACGTAATTACTTAATATATAATTTTCTCCTATAAAACTATCAACTCCTTAATATTATGATTTAATTAATAAGAATGATGATATTAATATTTTTACATAAGTCTTGTTATTATTTATAATTAGGAAATAGCCATAAATAAATTTATTTCCTTAATGAATGTTAATTTTATTATCAAATTCTATATTACCTTTAAAATTTTAGCGTAATTGAGTCTAATTTCTATATTTTAAAATGAATTTACTCAAAAAATTAATATGTAAATCACATTATTATTACAAAATTACCTTTTTAACATAATTAGTGGTGCTTGTTTGAACCATTAAATTTAGCTTCTAATGATATTAACGTCAACCTATTTTATTATCTTGTACCTTTAAAGAATTTACACCACTAACATAAAAGTATAACAATTAAAAAAAAAATTATTACAATGGAAATATTCATTTTAACAAATATTCTTCTATCTAATGCTATAAACAAATACACTGGGCACTTTGAACTACTACAGGTCAACTTTCATTCGCAGTAATAGAATGCCTAAATTGAGATATACAAACAATCAATAACACACTCATCCGTACTTTTTTTATTTTGGATATATTTATACATAAAAGAAATTATACATAAAGAAACAAAGAAGAAGAAAAGAAGAGTTGAAATAGCAAGAGCGATACAAATCACAATTTTTATAATTTTGTGTGGCCATCTATATATAGTAGACCAGACAACTATGATTATCTAACAAAATTAATTTGTATTTATTGCACTTAACTTGAATAAGTAAGAAATTATCTTATTTTAATTTAGTCCTTAATTCACATTATTTAAATTTAGCTCAATATATATGATTTAATTTGATTTGATTATTAGTTGAAAATATCTCAATTGTCTATTTTATTCATAGATTTATTATTTTATTGATTAATAAATTAATTAAATTAATTAATTAGTACACATAATAAATTTAGTTTAATAAATTAAAAGAAATAATTAAAAATACTAACAAAATATTAAAATAAATAAATTAAAAAATACTACTAAATCAAGTTGATATAAATTATAATAAATTATACAATATTTAAATATCTAATCAAATCAATTAGTTGATATAATTAGTTTATCGTAATAACTTATATTTAATGAGTTAAAAGAAATAAATTGGGAAACACTCTCGGAAGCATGCCACATCAGCTTCATCATTAAATGCAGAAATCTGATTTTTATATAATAGAATAGATAGATAGATAAATAGATATTATTCAAATTTGTTAACAATAAAAATAATCTAAAATAGGATAAGATAAATATATATATATATATATATATATATATATATTCAAAAGACTTTAGTTATAAAATTTTGATCGGTTATTTTCCAAGTATAATAATAAAAAAAAAAAAAGATCATTTTAAAGGAAAGTACATATGATACCGTGCTAGGAACCCATCCAACGTGTGGACTTAGAATTGGAGAGATGAGGTGCACCGCCCAATGAAAGGGTGACACATAAGAAATACCTAAACTAGCTGAACGACGACGTTTTCAGTTCAACTTAACAGTAACACGACACTTCACAACTCCGAGGTAGAATCGCAAGCTCAACGTTGTTGCCTCTCTCAAACAGAGACTAAAATCCTTCTTCTCTCTCTCTCTCTCTCTCTCTCTCTCTAAGGTATCTCGCTTTTTTCAACCCTCTCTCTTTTAAATGTATTTATATTTATTGTAGATTGGTGTTTTTGAAATCAAATTAGGATTATGAACTGATTGAAGGGAACTTGATTGTTGGATGCAGATGGGGTTATGGCATGTAATGGTGTTGGCGCTAATTATGGCGTTTTGGAACCTAAAGGGTTCAGAAGGGATCCGATTCGTTATAGACAGGGAAGAGTGCTTCTCCCACGATGTGAAATACGAGGGTGACACCGTTCATGTTTCCTTCGTTGTTATTAAGGCTGATTCTCCCTGGCATTACGGTAACGACGGTGTTGATCTCGTGGTATGTTTCTTTTACTACCTTAATGTTTCTTAGGCATCAACTTCTCATTCGAATTCTCTCTAGTTTAGGGTTCTATTGGAACACATAGTCACTCATCACTAATGCTTTCTCTTAACTATGCCTGTTGATCCTAGTTAGCAGTTGATTTTGAGGGACTCAAACACTTTAACTTACTTTTATTAAGCAAATAAGGCATACTTTAGAGCATTATGTGTTGGACTTTTGATGTTAGATGGTGTATATTCTGGTAGCTATATATGTTTTATAGGGTTTGAATCTTGTTACATATACCATAATGTTTGAATTTTCAGATAAAGGGACCTTCTGGTGAACAAATTCATGATTACCGTGACAAGATCAGTGAAAAGTTTGAGTTTGTGGCTCACAAATCAGGTGTCCACAAATTCTGCTTCAACAACAAGTCTCCTTATCACGAAACCATCGATTTCGATGTACATGTAGGACACTTCTCTTACTTTGAGCAACATGCCAAGGATGGTAAGTGCTCCTGCTATTAGGTTCACTCATTTTTACTTGTTAGTTGTAAAAAGGGATTTGTCATGGAAACTGCTGTGATTCCTTGCAGAACATTTCAACCCTTTGCTGGAGCAGATACAAAAGTTGGAGGAAGCTCTTTACAACATTCAGTTTGAACAGCATTGGTTGGAGGCACAGACTGACCGCCAAGCAATAGGTATTGTTTTCATTTTTATATCAAAAGATATCGCGCATTTTCAGTATATAACAAGCTTTGTAATTCCATTCAACAATCAAACCATAGAATAGACCACATTGTTATTTAGGCTAATGAATGAATGAGAACCACATTAGTTTTGCTCTTTCTGTTCCCTCCTATGTTTATATCCATATGGCATCGATTCAACGATGTACTAGAAAGTGATCGCGAAAGATAATAATATTAACAACCCACATTTGTTGGTGCAAGATATCATGTTCCCTGATGTTTCTTATTGGAATGCAGTGAATGATGCAATGAGCAGAAGAGCAGTACACAAAGCAATTTTTGAATCAGCAGCACTAATTGGGGCAAGTGCACTACAAGTCTACCTTCTGCAGCGATTATTTGAACGAAAGCTTGGAACCTCCAGAGTTTAAAAAACTAAGATAGGATATATCGTTTTGGACCCTGTAATATTAGAAATGAACACCTTTTATTTTGTTTCATCTTATGGATATTTCTATTTCTAGATATTCACTTCCTCTTAATACTTTGGAAACATGTTATTTATTTTTATCAATACAGTAGATTCTTTGCAAAATTACAAATGACAATCATGGATGCTCCCTTCCAATACACAATAGTACTCTAATCTCTGTTCATCACTTGCTACTCACTTTCAGTCTTGAGGTGTTAGTTATTTGAACATTTGTTCTCTCCAGAGTTGTTTCAGAATGATATTTTCATCCTGAAACTACTGTTAGTAATCAAATACTTTTCAACCTTTTTAATGCAGAAACAGATATTATTGTTATTGAAATAGTAATAACCAAATGAATAACATTCAACAAGTAGTGTAACAATTGGAAATGGAAACTGATGAGAGGTTTATTGATAACAATAAATAAGGTTACACACACCAACAAGTATTGAACAGATACGATATTATTGATTTGTTCTTATTGGTATTATATTATCTCTCAACCATAATATGCAGAGATCATGATACTCTTATTCAGAAGAGTTTATGCAGCACAACCATTTTCTATTCTGCAAGGGGAAAGAAAAAGTTGAAAGAAGTGAGAGTTAATGAAAGAAAGGAGATGAATGAGAGTATAGATAGGGAAGAAAACATACAGGATGGGGCTTTCCAAGAACAACATGATGAGGGGGTTTGGGAGAAGAGAGGGATTTGGGAGCAGTAGCAGCCTTCTTCTCGTTCCTTGCTTTGTTGAAGATAACAGTGAAACCATCGGCAGATGCAGGGTCGTTCACATCCCATTCTCCGAACTTGGGCAATGCCCTTCCACCTTCCTCTGAATCCTGGATATCAAATGTTTATCAATTGGATCATCAAAACAACACCACAAGAATAAGATCAAAGGGATAGATAGCGTACCGCCATGCGTGAAAAATCTTGAAAGGAAGAAGAGGAGATTGACAAGAAATTGTTATTGGGTAGTGGGTACCGTATACTATTAGTATTAGGATACCCTCCACACACTTTCCAGCTATTAAGTACCCTGTCTTTGGAGGGTCGAAACTAAACTTGTAACCACAGAAGATGTCCTCCGTGTGACAAAGTACCCTGTCTTTGGAGGGTTGGAGTACCACGTAGGGTATTTTTGTCGCACAGAAGACATTTTGCGTGGGTACAAGTTTAGTTTCGATCTAGTGTGAGTACATATGTCAGTGTTTTCATCTTTTATAGATACAAATGGTTATTTATTCTTTTATCCACCAATAAAATTTTAAGATGAGATGTATTACTTTCGTCACGGTTTGGCTTAATTAAAAAGGTGTTTTGATGATTCGCGATGGAAGGAACATATGCGTTGCTTAAACAGAAATGAGGTTTGTTCCCCACATTGACATTGACCGGTTATTGAATTGGGAGAGACGGATCCATGTGATAAGATTTTCATTTTAATTATGGCCGATGTTCAAAAGCGTTACATACATAAATGAAAGTTGATTGAAAAGAGAGAGAATTAAAGGAATGTGAGATGTTACGTTATTGGATCTCAAAATACAACATACAAAGAAACAAGTACAATTATGAATAATAGTTACACCAAAACCAATAGTTTGAGTGTGCAACTTAACAAGCAAGCACAACACAAAGAAAAGAATGACGGATTATCAAACGTTGGCAGAAGCATTGTCTGGCTTGAAGTAAGGCGGAGGAACTGCACCGGCAGCGGCACCGGGGGGTGGAGTAGGCATCCCATAGACTTGAGGATTGGTCTGGACATCACGCCTTCCCCTGTGCCTTCCGAAGAAGTAACATCCAAAGCCAAGAATGAAGCAGAACAGAATAAGAGGCAGAGAAATCACCACCACCATACCCATTGTGTTACTATGTCTTCCTTCAACAACAGCTGGATACGCATATAGAATTATAGAGTAGTGAGAGTATTTATTCAGCTACACGCTGGCATCGATCCCCTTAACGTTCAAGTTTCTAACGGTCGCCTCTTCTTTGTCCCCACCATCCTATAAACAAATATGTTCCCTTTCTCTAATTCGCATTGTTTAACACTTCCTTCACTTTATCACTTATAGCTTCTACCCATCCACCTGCACCGAATCATATTCCCTTGCATTTATCATTTTCTATCCTACTTAGTATTTACTTTTCTTTTATTTTCGGAAACAGAACTACTCTACTATACTTCATGTGAACTCTACTAGCCTTTACAGTTTAAAATTTATGTAAATTGACTCGTCAAGCTTTTTTCAATTCTCAATTTGATTTAAACTAAACATAATATATTCTTTCATCTTTAAGCCATATAAACTCGATATTCATATCCTAAACCTAAACTATCTTAGATACATGCAAAGTTCAATTTTTACATCTTTCTAAATACTAAAGTATACATAACTTTTAATTTTTAAGAGGAATGTATTGTTTGGGCTAACTTCATCAGCTCAAATACAAGATAAATCATATTTTTTTCTCTCTTCACCAATGGCATAGCCAAAAGATTAAAACAAATGAAAATAAAAACATATTTACTACACATATTTGCTACGTTTACTTGGAAATTAAAATGGACTGAAAACTTTACTACTATTTAGGAAACCCTTTCTCATCCGTGCCTAAGCGATTTGACTCAACAGTTTTTCAGGTTAAGAATTAAGATAAACCATCAAGAATTTATAACTTTTCTCCCTCATTTGTTTATGTGGTTATGTCCATCCCGTTCCCGTCCGTGATTAGGACATCGTTTTGAATATCTTTTGATATTAGAGCTTCGTACGAGTTTCCGAGTAGCATTAGTTACCAAGTATGATAGTAGATAACTAGAACAAATTACTACACTCATCAGCCATTTCAGTTCCAAACACATTCATAAGAAGCAGAAGCATCTATTTAATCTTAGGTATGAAGAATGATCAATCTAAAGCAAGATACACCAGAAACTTATTGCAGGAAAACAAAAAATGTAGATAACGTTGCTCCCTATTCTACTATGCCACAAACAACTTAAATTTCACACAACAAACATTTCTTTAGCTAAATTTCGCTCCACTCTATGCTTTGTGTTCTGGTGGTCAGTTTGAAACTTGCGTGTACCCTTGCTAAAGAGGAAGTAATAGTTTGTAGAACTATGCTCAAATGCTGGCTCTAAAAGGACATATACTGAACCTGCAAAATGGTTTATAGAAGCTCCACAACAAGGGCGGATCCACCACCACCTCCATTGCAAATGCCACCAACTCCGTATTTCCCATTTTTCTGCTTCAGTACCTGCATGCAGAGTGCATTTAGACCAACTGAGTTCTGAAAAACAATATCAAATGAAGTTATAAACAGAAGCATACCCCCAAAAGTGTCACCAGAATACGGGCACCACTGCAACCTAGAGGATGACCCAAAGCCACAGCTCCACCGTGAACATTTATCTTGTCCTGCAAAATAATAGTTACTTGAGCGACTGCAAGAAACATTTAGAGTTGGCTACAATGAAGGCAAATTATGGACTACAATGTATCATCTTCGACACTGTAAAGAGGGTGTGCTACAAAGACGTGAAAGAATTACTATCTTAACATTATAACAAGGGGTAATAAGTAATAACTCACCGAAGGAATCCCAAGAAGCTTCTGATTTGCAAGAGCCACAACCTAAACCCAACAACGTGAAGAATTAAATTTAAAGCAACAAGAGTTGGTAAGCATAATAAGATTGAATACAGTCATGAAATCCTACCGAGAAGGCTTCATTGATTTCGTAAAAATCAATTTGTGATGCCTCCAACCCCGCTCTTGAAATAGCTTTGGGAATTGCAAGGGCAGGAGCTGTTGTAAACAACTCTGGTGCCTGCACAGATCAACCTCATATGAGCATTAAGTTATACTCGTAATATACAAAATACAACAAGAGACAAAGTAAATACCACAAGTTTTTGGCCAAAAGGTCTAGTTCATATTTACAAATATTTTTTTTTTATGTACCTGAGCAGCATCAGCATATCCAGCGACCTTTGCAATAACTTGAAGCCCAAGCTTCAGTGCCTTCTCTCCACTAACCAAAACTAATGCAGCAGCACCATCACTGTAAGCAAGAGCAATCGCATTTTTATTAGGAATCAAGGCTCAAATCATACTAGAGCTTTCAAGAAACGTATGTGATATTTCAGTTAAATAGTTAATAGCAACTGGTAGCTTAAGCTAGGGAAAAAATCAAGTTTTAGCAGATTAATACTCAAGGAAGCATATAATATTAAACAAGTCATTATTACAACTTTGTAACAGGCTTCAAGCTTCAAACAGTAGTGTCCAATGGAATAACTTGTGGTTCAAAGATGATATAGGCAGAAAAATTGTCTATATCAGTTTCTGGTTCCTTTATATTCCCTACTATATCACCTGAGTCTAAATGGCAATCAAATCATTACAGTAAACTTTCCTGAAGATAATGGATTTTTTCCCAAAATATAATTGGCAAGGAACCCAAATCATAGTACGTATAGGAAATAAAGCAGGAAAGAGTTCAAGAAAGAATTCAGATAATAATATTAACCTTATGCTGGAGGCATTTCCAGGGGTGACAGAACCTCCACTCTCCTTGAAACTTGGTCTGAGTTTGCGTAACTTGTCAGCATCAAACTGGCATCATAAGAGGAAATAAATAACGATATATTGGTTTACATTCAAATGAATATTGACGAAATTAATGACTAGATAATTAAATAGATTAGCAGCTAGAATGAACATGGACAGAATGTGTTCTGTATGCGAGATAAAACAAAACTACAAATTCCAACCCTGACTTCTCTTGATGAATTGTTCACATGCATATCACTCTGCTTAGAAACCCTATATTCTTCTAACAAGCTTTTAATGACAGGAAAATAGGAATTGTTTGCAGATACAAATATATCTACAGACATGTATTTCATAAGTTCCTATCAGTATACAAGGAATATTACCATAGCTCAAGTAATTTGGATAATTACCTTTCCTGGTCCTTCATCCTTATCGACAAGGGTTGATGGTTTCCCCCTTCCACCAGGGACTTCAACTGGAACAATTTCCCATGTAAAGGCACCACTTTGTTGGGAAGCAATTGCCCGTTCAAAACTCTGAACTGCATGGTTATCCTGAGGAAAAGACAAAGCCATCAGAACAAATAGAAAAGGCTCCTATAATTATGACCTGATGAAACCTGTCTGAAGAGTGATCGGCTATAAATTACCATTTCCTCTCTTGTTATTGAATGGTTCTCTGCACAGAGTTCGGCACAGGATCCCATGTGAACATCCTTATAGACATCCCATAAACCATCCTTTATCATCCCGTCAACAACTGTATCATGTCCAAGGCGGGATCCTTTCCTGAATTTACAGTATTGAATCAGTTGAATCCAGAGGCAAGAAAATTCGAATAAAAAGGCAATAGGTAGTACCTTGCTTCTGTCAAATACTTAGGTGCATTAGACATGCTTTCCATACCACCAGCGACAACAACATCGTTTAAGCCTAATTGAATACTCTGTGCAGCAAGCATTACAGCTGCAATAGGCAGAAGGATCTTTTTAATATCCATGTTGTTTTGTCTTTGCATGTAGTTTAGACAGGGAAAGGAGAGCACAGAGACAAAGAAACAAACAGAATGCATGCACCTTTCATTCCGGAGGCACAAACTTTGTTGACAGCGGTGCAGACAACTGAATTGGGTATTCCTGCTCCTAAGGCTGCTTGTCTTGCAGGAGCTTGCCCCACATTAGCACTAATAACATTCCCAAAGAAGACTTCTTCCACAAGTGATGGATCTACATTGGCCCTTTTCAGAGCACCTACACATGTGTTGTTCCAATTCAGTTTCTAACAAGACAGATATAGAGAGAGAGGTTTTCGTTGCTACTTACCTTGAATAGCAATCGAGCCAAGCTTGGTGGCAGAGAAAGAAGAGAGGTTACCAACAAAGGCGCCCATTGGTGTGCGAGCAACACCAACAATGCAAACATCTACACAGAGGAACCATATTCAATCAAATTCAGATCTCTCCATTATATCTATCAATCAATCAATATATAACTTAAACAGAGGCTGACCTCTGGCTTTTATAGACTCTGCAGATGCGGGAGCCATTTTTGATTGAACTGGAATATGCAACTGATAACATAAAGAGAAGAAAAAATAAATATGAATTTTTGTTTTGCGCAGATCTAATCCGATCTGATCTGAGCTAAAGAGGAATGGATGGATGGGTTACCTTAGTCAGTTAGGGGGAAGAAAGAAACAGACGAGTGTTCAAGCGCACAGCATGTCCCGGATTCTGCTCTCTCTCTCTCTCTCACATTATATATACATGGCACTTCCCTCAGCTGTATCAGCCACCGCACGAGGTACACGCACATTCCTACCTCTATTTCATTTTTCATTTTATATTCACACACTTTTCATGCCCAATCACTAGTAAATTAGATTATTTTTTTTACATTCCCGTATAACTAGGAACATTTTGCCATAATGAATACTAATTCGTTTTATAAAAGAGGTTCAGAAATATAAATAAATAAATAATGCAAAGTCATGTGCATGCACGAGCATAATTCCAATCAGATTTGTGATTTACACATCTAATCTAACTATTTCTAGCCCGTGAAGGAGGAGATTATTTTCTTAATAATTTACAATAATCTTTATATGACTAGCCGGCTGCTATATAGGATGGTCCTTTTCCTTTGGAGTCTGCTATGTTTATATATCATGTCATATAATCATGTCATATTAATTCATATGCGTAGCCAATTACTCTTTATTTATTAGCTTTTAGTGAATTAGTTAAACGCAAAGGTAGTTGGAGATGGTTGGACGTATCAACATTTTTAAAATATCTAATCTAATTTTTTTTAAGAGTAAACAAACTTAACACACTAAGTGAAATATATAAGACACAAAACTAAAGTAATATTTATGTCATTTTCGGCATAGTCATTAACAATATGGGTTACTTTTGCACCATTTCTTAGAACAACAAAATGATTTAGCAATACAATCCACTATATTTTATGACTTGTTCTGAAAAATTAACTCGTTCCTACACAGCCAAATATTTCATATAACTGAGAAAAACCTTACTAACTATGTTTTCTGTGCGTCTTTTTCTCAAAGGCATTGTTCTCCAGCTCTTAAAGTACTCTTTTATGGACCTTGGAATGCTCCATATACGATCCACATAAGTAATCCACACGCACCACACTTGCTATGCATATTCACATGTAACAAACAGATGTTCTACAGTTTCAATTTCCTTTTTATACATAATACAGATATTATCACTTTGTTCAATGATACCCAATCTACTCAGTCAATCATTTGTATTAACTCGACCTACAAGTACAAACCAAGTAAACAACTCTACTCGAGGGGCACTAATCCTTTCCAGATTCTATTTGTAAACTTGTAGCTGAGAATATCTTCCGTCACCGTCTGTACCTGCAACACCTGCATAAATGAGTTAGTAGTATAAACGTCTTCCTTATCAAATTTTCACATCACTCTATCTTGTGCGCCTTCTATCAATCTCACAGCTTGCAAGATATCTAGAAGTTGGTTCAAACTGTCAGTCTCCCATTGGCGGAGTTCCCTCCTCCACTGAAAGTTTCATACCCACTCTATCCCATCCTAAAATTCATAGTCCCCAATCACGGATCATTTGTTATTTGAAATCAAGTAGAGCCTTGAAAAGGAGTCTTTTAGCTTTTCCGACTGCAGCCAAGTATTTTCCCAAAATCTGGTTGATCTGCCATCACCTACTTCCATAGCCAAACCGTCAATCATCTTTTGTTTGACATGTTGCTCTTTAATTTGCAAGTGACAAATATCTCTCCACGGACTTCTTTTTGCTGATATAGTTTGAGTAGATAATAACTGTCCAGGATTCAGATTATTGTATGAGCACACAACCTTCTTCCACAAAAGGCAATCCTCCTTAGAAAATCTCCACCACAACTTAAACAATAAAGCGGTATTACGAATCATCCATCTCCCACACCCAGCCCTCATAGTTTCTTCGGTGCCTGTATCAATTCCCACTTTACAAGAGCCATCCTAGGGCGCCCATCATTCTTCCCCCAAAAGAACCTCCTTTGCAATGAAATTATTTTTTTGCCATCGCAGCCGGCATTTTATACAAACTCAAATAGTAAGTAGACAGACTATTGATCACTGACTTGATGATGACCAACTTCTATGCTCTACTGAGCACCTTTGCTTTCCACAAACTAAGTTTCTCCTCTACTTTATCTATTACTGGCTTCCATGTTTTAACTAGCCTCGGGTTTGCTCCTAGCTCAATGCCCAGGTACTTCACTGGTAGACTCGCCGCCTAGCACCCTAATAATTTGCACATTCGACCAATCCACCCCTGACTACAATTCATCGATATCAAACTAGACTTATCAAAGTTAATACTCAACTCGGACATCACTTCAAAGCACCTCAACAGTCTCTTGTCATTTCTGACTGTCTCTTCCTCCGGCAAACAGAACAATATAGTGTCATCAGCAAATTGAAGATGTGATAGTTCTATATTATCCTTATCGACTAAGAGAGGGGTTATTCTCCTATTTCTTACCGCCTCCCCGATCATCCTGTTCAATACATCTACAACCAGCATGAATAGAAATGGTGATAACGGGTCACCTTGCCTGAGCCTCCTTTCCATTTTAAATGGTTTTGATGGTGTCCCGTTAACCATTATGGAGATAAATGCTGATCTAATGCATTCAGTGATCCATGCCCTCCATCTTATACCAAATCCCATCTTTTCTAGCACCATATCAACAAAGTTCCATTTGACTCTGTCATAGGCTTTCTGAAAGTCCAGTTTGATGATTGTCGATGCCTTCTTCTTCAGTTTTAGCCATTATACAGTCTCACATGCTATTAGCGCTCCATCATGTATCCTTCTTTCCTTTGACAAATGCACTCTGTGATTCCCCAACTAACCCTGGCATTACACGCCTCATCCTTCTTGTCAACACTTTTGATATGACCTTGTAGACGCACCCAACCATACTGATTGGTCTAAGATCCTTTATCTCCATTGTGCCCACAAACTTCGCTACTCAGGTAACATTGGAGTCTGTTGGTAACCTTGTTGTCTCAAAGAAATTCATCACAACTTTAATAAATTTCACTCCAATCTCATTCCAACACTTTTTTATGAAGTTCATGTTATATCTATCATTTTTCGGAGTCTTAGATGATTCACATTCCCAAACTGCATCATTTACTTTCTCCTTTAACGGTAACACCTCTAGTGCTTGAGCTTCCTCTAATTCTAACCGATTTATTAGGCCGTCTCAAAAACTGATGTTTGGCAAGGCTTCCTGGTAGTATAGATTTTTATAGAAATTTCTGATGGCTACGTTGATTTTTGTATGATTCCTTACTAATTTTTTATCAATCACTAAAGAATCAATCCAATTGTTTTAGTCTAATTAAACCTGATAAAGACTTGGTGTTGGTTATATGAACTGGTCCTGTGAGTAACAGAAGTATAAGACTCTAGATAAGTTTTAAGGTTAAAAAAAAATAATACAAGTAAGAATAAAATAAAATAAAATGAAATGGGAAAAGAAAACGGCCATATTCGTTGCACCAAATGGAAACTTCGCAATCTTAACCTTTTTGGAAGGGCAAACTTGATTTGGCATCATTCTCATTTCCAAAAAGCCCAATAACCTTTAAATTGATGCCCAATTTTAGTCTCCGTTTGGGTCTTGTAATGCCATTTGTTCATCCAATATTTCCGTATATCGTCAGGACAAGCATGAATTTGTACACGTTATCTTTCCGTATAGCTGTCAAGGATTAATTTTTGCACACAATTTGTGCCAGTCTTTTGTGTTATAAAGGTAAAAAGGGTAAATCAACACATGCTGGGATGATGTCCGTTTATTTGACGAAGCACACGATTATGGGATCATTTATGAGTAACTCTTGAGAATAGTACTAAACATAACTCGTCCTAAGATATAGAATTAACAACTAACATATTTGGAACTGTGTTTATTTTATTTATATAAAAAAGTCTATAATTTATGTTTCACAACTCTATCTAAAAATTATATTTGACTAAACAAATATTGTCTGGATTATATTATTCAACATCACGTTTATATAAAAAAATTATTGAAAAAGGCATCTATTTATCTAAATCATAATTACATTGTTTAAACACTCTTTAGGATATAGCTATTTTTTTAAAAATAGAAAATAAAACAGGATTATCATTTATCGTACATGAGAGATTTGTCTATAATTTTTTTCTACAATACCATTTAGGATACATAATTCATGAAAAAAAATATGTTTCGCTTTCTTTATTATTGCTTAGAGAATAATATATTTATGATCTTGTTTAATCTCGTTTAATATTATTATTGTTAACGTTATTATTATTATCATATTTATTTTATAAAACGTGAATTAATAACCAATTTTTTTCAATATTTAAATATTTATAATGAATAATAAAAAATATTTAATATTTAATATTTTCATATTATTTTTTTATACGCTTTGCTATATGTATAAAAAAAAATTTATTATTCTCCTAAGCCATACATCTTCCTCCAGTACTTTAAATTTCTGGATTCTTTGCTATTTATTACCCTTTTTAGAAATAAGAAACTAAACTGGAAAAAAAATTTGTGTATTATTGAGTGTAATCAACTTGTTTGAAATGATACAATATAAAAGGGTATTTATAGGTGCTAAGAGAATCGTAATAATAAAGACGTAATATTCTATAATAAATATTCAGATATACTAAATAACTCTAATTGATTCTAATTATATTCTAACATCCTCCTCAAACTCAAGTGACAACTTGAGTTTGAAACATATTTAAAACAACGAAATAAAAAAATGCATAAACTAATAGAACGGATGCAGACGAAATTGTCGAAAGAAAGCGCAGACGGAACTGCTGCTGTCGGAAGGAAGCGCAGATGGAACTGCCGCTGTCTGAAAGAATCGCAGATGGAACTGCCGCTGTCTGAAGGAATCGCAGATGTAACTGCCGCTGTCTGAAGGAAGCGCAGATAGAACCGCCGCTGTCTGAAAGAAGCGCAGATGGAACTGCCGGAAAGAAGCGCAAATGAGAAGGAAACAAAAACGAAACCGCCGAACGGGAAAGCAGACGGAACTGCAGGACGGGAAAGCAGACGGAACTGTCGGACGAGAACGCAGACGGAACTACCGCAAGAATGGCCGAAAAACTGCTGAAAAGATGGCGAACTGCTGGAAAAAAAAGCATTGACAAAAAAGAAGGGAAAAAAATGGCACAAAAAAAAATATGGTGATTTCACTAGAAGAAAAACAACCTATCCTCCTCAAGGAGGATACCATGGCTCTGATACCATGTTAGAAATAAGAAACTAAACTGTAGGAAGGATTTGTGTATTATTGAGTTTAATCAAGTTGTCTGGAATGATACAATATAAAAGAGTATTTATAGGTACTAAGAGAATCGTAATAATAAAGACGTAATATTTTATAATAAATATTCAGATATACTAAATAATTCTCATTGATCCTAATTATATTTTAACAACCCTAATAAATTGATATTCCAGCTTCAGCGAACCTTAAATTCTTCTAGTAATGCTATACCAAGACTAAAAAAATAATGAGAATTTATCTTGTTTAATATTTATTAATTGTTAAAGATAATTTTAATTATTAAAATTAATTAATAAAAACTAAAAAAATTAGTGTGCATTATTTTAGGTTAATTATTTTTTGGATACACTATGTTTTCGAAATTTCTCAAAATCCAAAAGATCATTACTAACACATAAAAACTTAATTTCAACATGAATCCATTGCGCCTCTTCCTATGCACCGTATGGGACAGAGACACAGAGTGCTATCAAACCCACTCCAATCTACTGTTACAACGCATTAAATGCTACGATTTGCCTATTCAATATGGGCTTGGAGAATGTTACTTCTTCACTAATTTGAGTAATGATGAGGTATTACTTTAGGAAATATCAACTGTCAAGACTTCATTATTGCCACTGTTACGAGAAACATTCAGCTGACAGGTTAAGCTATGACATGATGGTGGTGCTAATCATTCAGGTGCATCAATTACGCATATTTTACCACTTAAAATACAAACCATCTTTTTTAAACATTGTACGAAAGCAAACTTGCAAAAACAACTGAGTTCCATATTAAAATCATAACCATCACCAACAGTCATTTTAATTACTCTCACAGAACTATCATTAATTTGGCACTAAGTATGACATCAAATAAATTATTTTATTCAATAAATTATTGACAAAATATTTTATTTACTTATTCAATTTACGTTATTTATTGACATAATAATTTATTTTCTTATTTTAATGTGTCTTAATTATCCTTCACTTAATCAATAACTATGAAGAAACACGAACTATATAAATCTCAAAATCCTAGTCGAATGATTTGTAACCAGTAACATATTTAAACGGAATAGCATCATAGTGATAGGCATTACGTGAACAAAATAAATCACAAAGAAAGAAGATACATAAAAAAGATTTACCAAAAGAAAGAAACATGTCGGTAGAGGTTAATTATGTGTGAAATACACTATATGAAATTCTCAATACAATCGCAAGAACACGGGAAAGATTAACAAACATATATTACAAAAATATTTAATATGATAAAGCAAACGTAATGCTATTTTTCGTATGGCATATGAAAAGAAAACTGGTTGCTCTGGAAATAGACCTCTTGCACACTTTATTACAAAAATTTAGATTAACATATTAAGTAATTAAATTCAAGAATATTACGATTGATTCTTATTGTTTTATGAGTTGATCTTGTCTTTTTATGTAATTTAAATAAAAAAATATTTTTTTTGTCCGAATAAATTTAGAAGTATTTTTTTATATATAAATTATTTTTAAAAAATATATCTAAATATTAAATAGGGATCTGCTACACATATAAGTAAAAAAAGCTTACAAGCCTTACAAGTTAACTCAGCCCAATAATTTGTCCACGCGCACTCACTTCCTTTGAATGGAGTGTCAACCCATGTGTGTCACTCAAACGGTTACTCTTTGGAATAAGCGCTCGTCATGGCTAACTCTTCCTCTTCTCCTTCAAACAAAACACAAATCACAAAGTTTCGAGCAACATTCCAAACTGAAGAGACATTATTCAAGGTCGAACTCGTCGCGAAGATAAAACTCTCCATCAACAATCTCCAGAAAAAACGAAAAAATATTATTCAAGATTCGTTACTATTTTACTCATCTTGTACATTTTTCACATTTTTGTTTCTGATTTCGAAATCGAAGAACTAGGTTTTACTGTTCTTCCATGTTCTTCTAGGTTTTACTGATTTTCTTGTTCTAAATCTCATATCACTGTTTTTACTGTTTTTCTTATTCTAGGTTTTACTCTTCTTGTAAGCTCCTCTAGGTTTTATTGTTCTTCAAAGTGGTTCTAGGTTTTACTGTTCTTCTTGTTATAGTTCTTCTCGTAACTGATTTTTCGCTGTATATTGCTTAATTTGTTGGGTGTATATGGAGTAATTTGTATGGGTGTATATGGCGTAATGTGTTGGATGTATATGATTGATTGTTGGGTGTATATGGCGTAATTTGTTGGGTGTATATTCCTGAACCCATATCATGTAATATAATCAACTGTTGCAACTGTCCTAATATTGATTGTCCTTGGGTGTATATTGCTTGACATTGTAATATTGCTTGAACTTGTATATTTATCCATGTTTTAGTGAATTAAACATAATTTTAAACTTATCTAATTAAATACTTATGAAATTGGTTTGGGTGTATGTACCTGATCTAAGTTTTTATCGTTCATCTTGTTCTAGCTTTTACAGTTCTTCTTGTTCTAGTTCTTCTCCTAACTAATTTTTGTGTGTATATTGCGTAATTTGTTGGGTGTATATGGCGTAATGTGTTGGGTGTATATGGTTGATTGTTGGGTGTATATGGCGTAATTTGTTGGGTGTATATTTCTGAACTCATATAATTTAATATAGTCAACTGTTGCAAATGTTCTAATACTGCTTGTCCTTGGCTGTATATTGCTTGACATTGTAATATTGCTTGAGCTTGTATATTTATCGATGTTTGACTCAATTGAACATCATTTTGAACTGATCTCATCAAATACTTATGAAATCGGTTTGTGTGTATCTGGTTGATCTATGAGTGTATCTGACTGATATCCATGGGTGTATTTTTCATTGCAGTAAAAATGGAAGGCAAAAAACAAGCTAAAAAAAATGTAAGAACAAATATATGTCTTCTATTCCATGAAATGAATCAAGACAAAACTGAAGCCATTAGCGGAAGTCATGCAATAAGACTGTCTAGACTATCCTTATTGTTATTGAGTCCATTTTGTCAGATAGATTCTAATGATATTGACACTGATTACTGTAACTATTATATACTCTTGTAAGAAATTGAACACATGCTGTAAATATATTTGATCCAATTATAAGTAAATTTTTTTCCATAATTAAACTTTCTCTGATGTATTGAAAATGTCTGATTTACAGGTACTATAATATGAAGGAAAACATCAAACCAAATATACACCCATAACCTGACATTTTACACCCAAAGAATGTTGATTAGACACCCAAACATCTATTCCCCTGATGATTTATCCCCAAAAATCCTAAACCATAAATCCTAAACACTACACCTAAAACCTAAATCCTAAACACTAAATCCTAAACACTAAACCCTAAACCCTAAACACTAAACCCTAAACCCTAAAAACCTAAACCATAAACCCTAAACCCTAAAAACCTAAACCATAAACCATAAAAACCTAAACCCTAAACCCTAAACACTAAACATTAAAAACCTAAAACCTAAACCCTAAACTCTAAAAACCTAAATCCTAAACCCTAAACCCTAAACACTAAACTCTAAACCCTAAACCCTACAAACATAAATCCTAAACCCTAAACCCTAAACCCTAAACCATAAATCCTAAAAACCTAAACACTAAACCCTAAATCACTCAACCTATTATACACCCAAATCATTAATTTTTACACTCATAAAATCTCATTTTACACCCAAGAAAAGTTAAATATACACCAGACTCTATCCTCTGATACTTTATCCTTAAACCCTAAGCCCCTAAACCCTTAAACCCTTAAACCCTATACCAAAATAAAAAAAACAAACAATAATTTATAACATAAACAGCAGATTCTGAAATATATATATATATATATATCAAACACAAGAAAATTCAGAAATACACTCAAGAAAACTATGGTTTACACCCATATTCTGTAATTATACACCCAAAAAACTATCCACTGCTGCTGGTTCCCTGAACTGATAATTCATAACACGTCCTTGATATTGGCTGGAATTTGGATGTACCACTGATACAACATGAAAGATGTTTAACTGGATATAATAAACCTGCAGCCTTGGCATAGTGCTTATAAAATTTTGCAGCATCTTCAAGGTTTTTAAAAGTCATTCCTACCTTGGGAACAAGTTGCTCATCAACAACAGAGAGAGACTGCAAAATACAACATGTTGAAAACAAGAAAATACTATAGAATTTCTGCACCTCATAAAAAAAAATAACAATCAAACTAACATACACCAAAGGACTCCTGATATACACCCGAACGACAACAAGTCAATTAAAACTAACAAGAAAAACCATAAACTGTAAATACACCCAAAACTCCATAAAAATACACCCAAAAAGTTCTGATCTACACCCGAGCGTTTGCTATAAATTGCAGATAATTAATCAAAACTAATACATTAGATTCAATCCACAGATTATGTTCACGCATTAATTTCACAGTCTAGCTTCACGAATTATTCAGCTAGACAATCAAAATTAACTGAAACTAAATCAAACCTCAGGAACTTCGTTCGATTCAAATTCAAAATCCACTTCGCTGTGATTGAGCTGACAATCTGAGATTGAATCCACTTCGCCGTGATTGCGCTAACAATCTGAGGTTGAATCATCCATTATCTTCAAAAGGACTTCAAAATTTGATTTCAGAAACCAGAAAATCAAAATAAAACGAAACTAGCGTTACAGTTCGCAAAACTCAGGCGAATGACGAAGACCAAAGAAGTGATAAACGCAGAAGAAAGAAGGATCCAAAAGACCAGGGGAGAACGCGAGAAGGAGAACGAAGAAACTTGGCAAGAGATTCGAAGAAGGTAAGGAAATCTTTTGAAGATTGGAAGAGAGATATTCGCGCGTTAATTGATTTTGATTGAAACTAAAGTCTGTTATATAACGCGTGACTTGTATATATAAATTGGAGCGCGTTTAGGGTTTTAATAAGTTCCACACTTGTAAAATTTATAAATGCTAATGACTTGTATGCTAAGATTAATTCTATTAAATAACTTTTTTATTAAAAAATCTAAAATATTAACAAGTTAACATTTTTGTTTTTAAAACTCAATTCAAATTGACTCTAATTATTCTGATTAACAACCGATTTAGTGTGGGATATGGCTATATGCATTGTTTATATAAACAAGTTGTGTCATTTATTTCTTATAACTGGTTCGATTTAATATTTTCTTTACAACAAATTCGTTGACATATATTATATTCAATTGTGTTATAGCATAGTAGCCAATGAATTATAACTCAAATAGTATAATCTCTCCATACTCATTTAAAAAGTCGCGAGTTCAAGTTTTTCATAGGTACTTATACCTACGAGACACAATTAGTTTCACCTCTATATTTTCAAATTTTACAACAAATTTTTTATTTTTATAAATTAAATAATATAATAATTATCGAAATAAATAATTTTAAAAATATTTACTGAAATAAATATCTCTCTTATCTCGTTTATACTGTAAATGAGATAATTTTGCATGTATCTCAATTACAGTATAAACGAGATAAGAGAAAAATATGCAACATGTATATATCTTGTTTCCAGTGTAAATGAGATACATGTATTTTTTAAAAAAAAATTTGAAAATAATAAAAAATATTAATAATATCAATAATATAAATTTTTAGCATGTAATTAGTACATTAAAAAGTTGATAGAAGAGATTAAAATGGATATATTTGATCAATTTTAGTCCATTTTAAATTATAGGGATTAACATGTTTATTTGAAAACCATTAAATGCCCACTGTTAATACAGTTACCTCTCTTTTAACTACCCACTATTTAAAAATTTAAAATATAATTTAAATACAAGTGATTTATTTAATGATCTAGTTAATGCATGTCACTACTCTATTGGTATATAATATGAAATATTTTTACTTAAATTATATTTCAAATTTTTATGAATTCCTATACAACAAATAAAATTTTATGTACTCTCATACAACAAACGAAAAAAATAGATGAATATAAAAGAAACAAATATATTTGTAACTATCCATTATCAACAGTGGTCAGCACATTTGTTTTCTTCCATATTCACTCATTCCTTTTGTTTTTTGTACGGGAGTACATATAAATTAAATTTTATTTGTTGCATGGGAGTACATAATAATTTAAAATATAATTTAAATAAATTTTATACATTCACTCTTTTTTATTATTAATTGATCAAACATATCTATTTTAAAAAATTTTAGATTAAATTATGACTCAATTGAATTGATTTAAATTTTAAATTTTAAATTTAATTCTTCTCGTTTCACCTAGAACTAGTCGCACTTCAAGAATGGACAACCAAACCAACCTGCTGCCGCTGGCAGCTGTATCCGTGCTGTAACTGTGATAAATTTTTTCAGGACAGGATGCCTTTTATAGCAGGTAGAAATGGAACGGCATACAAGATTGAATCACTCTAAATATGAGATAATCTGCTATCCCTGTGCTAAAAATCTAATATTGTGGAGTTGTTACTTAATGGGTCTAATAATGTGATAACTGCTTTTTAGTGAGTTTGTTTAGAAAAATTTGGAGAGAAATTCTTATGCTCATCTGGATTGGCACGTAATTATTTAATTTTATAAGATAAGTCTATTAGGAGAGCAAAATACGTACTCTCCACATACTCCTGATATAGCATGTGTGTATTTAATTTTAACTAGATTCTAATTTATAGTTTTATTTGAGCCGAATTATAGGCAACAGATGGATTAAGAGAAAAGATCTCATTATTCACTAATCAGAAGTAATTCTTTTATTTTCTTTTCCTTATCTGAAAATTTTTTCTAACATTTCCCTTCTTTTATTTTATTTTGTTAGTTCAGAGACTGGTACTAAAATTTCTGTCTCTGTCTCTAAAATTTCAGTATTTCAGTACTTCCAAAAAGTAGGGACACAGGGGACTAAAATTTTTAGAGATGGAGACTGAAACTTTAATAACATTTTATACCTAAAATAGTTTCATTTCAATTAATTAATTCCAATTTTACCCTTTGTGCAAATTAAATTAGAGTTTCATTCTTGTTTCAATTCCTGTCTCTCATTTTGCACCAAACAGAATACTGAGATTTATTTCAATCCCTGTCTCTTAGTCTCTGTCTCTCAGTCTCTGTCTTTCCGTCTCTGTCTCTCCACCAAACGCTACGTAAGGTCTTGTGCGGTAGACATATAAGGTCTTGTGCGGTGACTGGTAATTTGTTTGAGAAGGCAAAAAAATCTTAGTCTTTATCAGCGTGAAGTACTTTTTTTTATTTTTTTATTTTTTTCTTTCTTTCGATGATTGAAAGTTTTATTTGCTAATTTCTTCTCTTTCTCTCACTTTTTAATTTAGGTATGAAAGAAAAAATAGTGTAAGATATAGTTATGGAGTATATTGATGCTTTACGCAACTGTGGTGTTAGAAGTTAAAATCAGACAGTGGACCGTTCGATTTTTTTATATACAAATCGGATCCTCTGATTTATGTTAAAAAATTTAAAAAATTTTGAGTACATAAATCGGACCTTTCGATTTGTGTACTCCAAATTTTTTTAATTTTTTAAACACTAATTGAAGAATCTGAGATGTGTACTCCAAATTTTTAAAATTTTTAATTTGTGTACCTTTTACAATTTTTAAAAACATCTAAAATTATAATGATAAAGTATATCAACATCTCACTTTTATATTTAAATTTTTTAACCTCTTTCTTTTAGTGTTTTCATTATAGATTGTAAGAATTTCAAAGTAAGAGCTACTACTAAAGATTCATAAGTTTTGGGTATATAATTGAGTAGGTAGAAAGGTAATTTATTCTTGTCATATAATCTTGGGCATATAATTACTTAATTAGGAACATTTTACCATAATGAATATTAATACGTTTTATAAATGTGGTTAGACTTTGGTGAACATGAACATTGAGCAAGTAGTCTAGGGTATGTGACACATCTAATCTAACTATTTCCAGCCCGTGAAGCAGGAAATTATTTTCTTAATAATTTGCAATAATTTTTATATGATCAGTCGGCTGCTATATAATATGGTTCTTTCCTTTTGGGGTTTACTATGTTATATATATCATGTCATATTAATTCATCTGCGTAGCCATGTACTCCTTGTTTATTAGCTTTTAGTGAATTAGTTAAAACAAAAGTAGTTGGGAATGATTGGACGTATCAACATTTTCAAAACATCTAATCTAGTTAAACTTGAAGTGGATTTGATAGTTTCAGAACGTTTAGACTATTAAATAGTCTATAATAAAATATATTTTTTAAATTTTTTAATAACTGTCAAATAGTCCTTATCTAATTTTAATTACAAATTAATTTTTTATAAAATTATATAATTATAAAATTTATTTTTTATTTTATAAATCATTATTTTATCATTCATCTATCATGTTTATTAATAATAAAAAACTAAAACAATAACAAATTAGATCTTTCATTAATCGTAATAAATATTTTGCAATCTTAATCGATCATAATTTTATCATTGATCCATTACATACGTATTGGATTGGGAAAATCATGTTTGTTAGAAATTCAATCTATTGGAATTGATACACAATCGATTGAATTTTGTAAGGCTTGTGGGGTTTTTCCTATTCAATCGATTGGTCATATTACCCAATCGATTGAAATCATCAAAGCTATCTGGGTTTAGTTAATTCAATCGATTGAGTTACGCTATTACTTATTAGAATGATATATGAAAGTTTAATCGATTGGTATGATAATACAATCGATTAAGTTTGTACGCGACTAATGGTATTTTCTAGTTCAATCGAAAGTTTTTTCCTGCATTCAATCGATTGGTATGATAACACAATAATCGATTAAATTTTTATATGCGCTCTATATTAAGCCTCTTAACCATCCGTGTTTAGCCTTGCTCCCCTTTTTAAATTTTACAACTTCATTTCTGCATAACCTCTCTTCTCTCTCTAAATCCACAAAACTTCTCTCTTCTTCTTCTCCAATCTCAACAATATCCACTCCGAACTACATACATATTATTAATCCTCATCCAAATCCTTATAAAACCCACCGAAGTAATATTCCAAAATGGCCAGAACTAAAAATGCAAAAAGAGCTGGGATTGAGGATGAAAGTTCTGCATTCAGCAATTTATAACCTTAATATTAAAGAAAAGATAAGATTAGAGTATCTAAATCAAAATAAAAACTTAAAAATTGAAGATAGAATTTTAAAGATAAGATAGATGGATAATAAAATAATAATTTATAAACATGAGTAGTGTTCTGTCCGAGATACCCAGGCCGACCTCCTAGCGATCCGAGCTTTTAGTAATTTCAGATTGGTAGTGCTGCTATTCGTCGGGGCGAGGTATAGGTCGGCTCTCTTTCAAAACAATGCGGGTGGAACACCTGCAAAAGAATCTCCGACGCTCAAGTCAGAAGAGGTATTCAAGTAAACCGCAAATAAAGTAAAAGAAAGAAGAATTAGTGATATTGTGTTGTGCTTATGTGTGTTTTACTCTGTTGCTTCGGTGTTGTTTATATAGATAGAGAGGCCGTTGTGCTCAGCATCTGATATCTTGTACTCTTCCGCAGATCTCTCCGTGGTTAGTTTTTAGAATCTTTTCTGTTATTGGATGATCTGTTTCCTGATTCCTAGCTTTTGTGGTAGCCGTTGTGTTTGTTTGGGCCGAGGTTTATGGTCCACATCACAGCCCCTAAACTTGACCTGTTAAAGAAAAAGAGGGGGAGGAAGGAAACGGGTCGAGCTTCGGAACTATCTTGGCCCTAAAACTTTGTTAGACTATATTGGGTGGTTCCTCAGCCCCCAAGCTGGGCCTGTTTCCTTTTAGTGTTTGTTTTTATTTGATATGTTATTTTATTTATGTTTCATTTGTTTATTTATTTGTTTATTATTATTATCATGTTTCCTAGTTTTTCGCACCTGTAACACTTAATGGACATGACCGTGGCACTTTCCTCTATGTATCCCTGACCGCTTGATCTAGCTCCTTTGATTTTGAAATTAAATGTTGAATGGTTATTATTTTTCAAGTCTATTTCTTGTCAATGAACCGTTTTTGTCATATTAAATTTTTGTGGTGGTTTAGTGGACTCCTTGCCAAAAACTGAAGTCCCTTTGTGTTAAGAAGAAAATGAGCAGAAAAGGTTAGTCTATTTGACTAATGTCTAGTTTCTTTTTGCTGAATCCATTCTTTGCATGCGTTACTGTAAATGGAGAAAACTCAAGTCATTGTTAGCGAGAGCGATCCGTATAGTTGGGTGCATGAAAATGTTAGGTGTCACTCTTCTTACTTTAATGATGTGGAGTCAGTAGGGGTTCTTGGTTCTAACATGTGGGTTAGGGAAGGGAGTGAAGTTAAAATTGAGGTGCTTCCGTGTGGGGTTGATGATCGTGTTTGTGAAAAAATTTGTGACTGGTCCTATTTCTATGTTTATAGTTGTGTTCTTACAGAGCTTGGAGTTAGGTTTCCTTTTACCGATTTTCAATGTGGTGTATTGCGTTGGTTGAACTGTGCTCCATCACAGTTACACCCTAATTCCTGGGGTTTTGTTAGAGCGTTCGAGGTGTTAATGGATTTTCTGGAGCAGGCTCCTTCTCTGAGGGTTTTTTTTCTCTATTTCAAGCTAAGGGTGTTCGTAGGGGTTTGTGGGTTAACCTAAGTAGTCATCCTGGTAGGTCCCTTTTCGCGTTGTACAAATCTTCTTTCAAAGATTTTAAGAAAATGTTCGTTAAGATTAGGAGTATTCCTGAACAATTTTCCTTTTTTATTAATGAGACATTGGAGGAGAGGTTTCCTATTTCGTGGTGTTCGGAAACGGTACAGGTTTTAGATGTGGAAGATCGGTGTCCTAGTGATAATGACATTTTGGAGTTTTTAGTTAGTGAAATGGAATCTAAAGAATTTTTATCTGTTTCTGAACTTCTAAAATGGGATTCTGATGAGCAATCAGTATTGGATTACCTAGGTAAAGCTTTTTTCAAAAAATGGAAAATGGCTTCTTGTTCTATTATGTTTTTAATAGCATGTTCTGTTTTTTTTGTTTTGTTAGGTGAGAAGGTTCCTACTATTACTTTGGCTGGTTTGAAAACATTTTTTAATCAAAGAAAAAAGGCTGAAAAAGAAAGTTCGACTACTAATGTTGATAAAGAGGCCGGAGGTGGAGTTATTCAATCAGAACTTCAACCTAGAGTGAAAAGGAAAAGAGTAGGGCCAACCAAAGGGACTAACCTGAGTACCTTAAAGAGTGATGACAGGGTAAATTTTGAGTTGATAGAATCTTCGTATAAGTCTCAAGAAGAGCTTCATGGGTACTGTGTTGATGATCACGCCAAGTCTTTATGGAGCAAACTGTTTCCGTTTGTCACTCTCTCTGAACAGTTTGGTCAATTTCCTGTTGATGTTGAGATGATCAACAGGATTGGTTCGGTTGGTGTTAGTCGCTTTTTACAGGTAAATTGAATTATTTTACCTTTTTGTTTATTTCTTTCTATCATCTTGTCATATGTTTTTGTGCATGTTTCACTTGCAGGTAATCGGGGCTCGGCTTGTGTCTATTGGGCGGACACAGAAGGTTGCTTTAGAAACAGAAAAGAAGAATGTTGTCGTTGTTAATGAACTAACAAGAACTATAGAGGAAAAGGAAAAGTTGGTGGAGGAACTTTCCTCTTCTTTGAAATTAAAATGGTCTGAGGTTGAGAATCTTCAAAGCCGGCAAGAATCCCTTGGAGAGGAAATAAAGGATCTGAAGACTCGTAATGACCAGTTGGCTGCTCGTGTGGGAGAATTGGAGACGGAGGTGTATGAGTCGTTTGCTCAAGGTTTTGAAAGATCGGTGGCCCAGGTTAAAGTATTGTTTCCTGAAGTTGATGTAGAGAAACTGGATGCTACCAAGATTGTTGTTGGTGGAAAGTTAGTTGATGATGAGACTCCAGTTGAAGAGTTAATAGAGGATTCTAGTATCGGAGAAAAAGATGATTGAATATGTTTTTTTTTTTTTTGTATTTTGTTTTTGTACTTGTGAATGTTTGATTCCGAGATTTACTATCATCGGTTATTTTGGTTTAATGACTGTGTACCGAGTAAGAAGCTCGACTTTATTTGACTGCATATTGTAGAATGGTAGGATTTGAATTATGTTTTCCTTATGACTTTATTTCTTTATTGTAAAAGACGTACAAAGTCTGATGTTGGCGTCCGGCCTCGTTAAAACCTTCACTTGAGCAAAAATCCAATGTGGAAAAAAATTCATGAGTAGGAAAAAGAGTACCATCATGCGCCTATGTGATTATGATATGTACAATTTTAAAGATGAAACATTCCAGGTTCCAGGGATTGTGCTTCCCTTTAGTGTTTGTAGTGTATAAGCCCCCATGCCGGGTACTTTGTCGATTCGATATGGTCCGTCCCAAGTAGCCGCGAGCTTCCCATGTCCTTGAGTTCGTCGTGCTTCTTCTATTTTCCGCAAGACTAGATCTCCTGCTTGGAAAGCTCGGGGGATCACCTTTCTGTTATATTGTCTTTGAGTCAATTGTTGTAGAGCTCTTTGCTTCAGCGACGCACTGTTTCTTACTTCTTCTATTGTATCAAGTTCAGTTGCTCGAGCTTGATCGTTTGAGGTCTGTGTGTGGTGTTCGGCTCTGATTGTGGGAGTGGCGATCTCTACTGGAATCATTGCTTCTGCCCCGTATACTAGTTTGAAAGGGGTTTCTCCCGTGGCCGAATGGATAGTGGTGTTGTAACTCCATAGCACCTCAGACACTAGATCTGCCCATTGGCCCTTTGCCTCTCCGAGCTTTTTCTTTAATGCCATCAAAATAATTCGGTTAGCTACTTCTGCTTGTCCGTTTGTTTGAGGGTGTTCTACGGAGCTAAAATGGTGTTTAACATGAAAATTCTGTAGAAAAGAAGCAAGTTTTGAATCAGTGAATTGCCTTCCATTGTCAGTAATGAGCTCACCTGGAATTCCATATCTACAAATGATGTTTTTTCAAAGGAAAGATTGTACCTTTTCTGCAGTGATTCGTGCCAGTGGCTGTGCTTCAATCCATTTGAAAAAGTAATCTATACATACTAAGAGGAATTTTACCTAACCTGGTGCTGTTGGAAATGGTCCTAAGATGTCCATTCCCCATCTAAAAAATGGCCAACTTACCTCCGTGTTGTGCAACACCTCGGCAGGGCTGTGCATTATCGTTGCGTGTTTTTGACAGTGGTCACACCTTTTTATTTTGTCTATGCAATCTCTTCGTATGGTCGGCCAGTAGTAACCTGCTCTGAGTAGCTTTGCCGCTAGGCTTCTCCCCCCTATGTGATTTTCGCAGACTCCTTCATGGACTTCATCCATGGCTTCTGCTGATTCCTTTTTGCTTAGGCATTTGAGGAGTGGTTGTGAAAATCCTCTCCTGTATAGCTCGGCCCCGACCAACACATAAAAGCTTGCTTGTCTTCGGAATAGTTTTGGGTTTGTCTCACTGGTAGGTATTGTTCCGTGGAGGATGTAATCTGTAATGGGTGCTCTCCAATCTGGTTCCTGTGACATGCTTAAAATATATGTTAGGTTCACGCTAGGTTTTTCTAGCGTTAATTGTGATAGTTTGGGCGAAGTGCCCGTTCTGCTTGTTGCCAACTTAGATAGTATGTCTGCTCTTTGGTTATTTCCTCTTGGGACATGAATAATTTTGAAATTATCGAAAGTCGAGATAAGATTTCTTACCATATTCCAATATCGTTCCAGTAAGGGGTCTTTTACCTGGAAAGAGCCATTCACCTGTTGTACTATTAACAGCGAATCACAATGTACGACGATCCTTGGTATCTGTAGTTTGATGGCGAGGTTCAATCTGGCTAGTAGAGCTTCGTATTCCGCTTGATTGTTGCTAGCTTCAAAAGAGAATCTTACGGACTGTTCTATGATTGTGTTCTCATATTCAAGTATAATTCCTGCTCCGCTTCCTTTATTGTTTGATGCTCCGTCAACATACATCATCCCTGTGCTCGGCCTGGTGATGTTGTGTAGACAGGTGAACTCAGCAATGAAGTCGGCCAAGATTTGTGACTTCAAAGCTGGCCTGGGTTGATACTGGATATCAAATTCTGATAATTCAATAGACCACTTGATCAACCTTCCTGCTACTTCCGGTTTTGCTAATATTTGCCGAAGTGGTTGATCTGTCCGCACGATAATGGTGTGGCTTTGGAAATAATGTCTGAGCCTTCTAGCTGTGGTGATCAGTGCCAGGGCCAATTGCTCTACCATTGGGTATCTTTGCTCGGTGGGCTGCAGGACCTTGCTGACGAAATATACTGGTTTTTGTGTTTTTCCTGTTCCAAGCACAAGAGCCAAACTTATAGCGTGACTAGATACAGATAAATACAAATATAATGGTTTACCAGCCTCCGGACTCTGTAGTATCTGGGGAGACGTCAGCATTGCTTTTAGCTTCCTGAAAGATTCTTCACAAGCATTTGTCCAAGTGAACTGTTTATGCTTCGATATTGCTTGGAAAAAATGATAAGATCTGTCTGATATTGCTGGCAGGAACCGCGACAAGGCCGCTATTCTTCCCGTGAGCTTCTGTACCTCCTTCACAGTCTTCGGCGAGGTCATGTTAAGGATTGCGACACATTTCTCAGGATTTGCTTCGATTCCCCTGGATGTCAACATGAATCCAAGAAATTTTCCACCTTGTATACCGAAAGTACATTTTTCCGGGTTTAACCTCATGTTATATGCTCGGATCTGACCAAAGACCTCGGTTAAGTCATCACAATGTGAGTTCCCTTGTGACGTCTTGGCCACCATGTCGTCGACATAGACCTCCATGTTTCTCCCAATTTGTTTTCTAAACATTTTATCCATCAGTCGTTGGTATGTTGCGCCTGCATTCTTAAGGCCAAAAGGCATTACTGTGTAACAATAATTTCCAAATTCTGTTATAAATGCAGTCTTATGTTGGTCTTCAGGATGCATTAGAATCTGGTTGTATCCAGAATAGGCATCCATGAAGCTTAGACAATTAAAACCGGATGCGCTGTCTACCAGCTTGTCAATACAAGGTAGTGGATATGCATCTTTGGGGCATGCCTTGTTAAGGTTTGTGAAGTCGACGCACATGCGCCATTTACCTGTGTTCTTTCTTACCATTACGACGTTAGATAGCCATGTTGTGAACCTTCCTTCTTTGATAAATCCTGCTGACAATAGTTTTTTGGTTTCCTCTAAAGATGCTTGTCGTCTTTCCTCTCCCAAGTTGCGCTTCTTTTGAGCCATGGGCTTGACTGTTGGGTCCACAGCTAGCTTATGGCATATAATGCTGGGGTTGATGCCTGGCATATCCGTTGGTGTCCACGCAAAGAGGTCAGCGTTGTCTCTGAGGAGATTTATTAGCCGAGCTTTTTCCTTACCTGAAAGTGCATTACCTATGTATGTAAACTTGTTAGCGTTTCCATAAAACGTTACCTTCCCAAGCTCGTCCAATGCTTGGGGTCTTTCTCGGAATTCCTCCCTTGGGTCGAGCTCATTAAGGAGAGGGGGGTTGTCCGAGCTGTACACGGCTTGTACCCGTGCTGGAATTGCTTTGTTCAATTCTTGTTGTTTTAAGCTAGTATGGTAGCATTGCCGTGCTTCTTTGTGGTCGGCGTGTACTGTAGCGATGAGCTCGTCCTGTACTGGAAACTTAACGCACAGATGTAAAGTAGATACAATTGCACCAAAAGTATTTAAAGCTGGTCTGCCTAAGATGATGTTGTATGGGCTTATGCAATCTACTATGATGTATCTAATATCAACCGTTTTTGTGAGGGGGTTTCTCCCAAAACAGTTCTTAACCAAATAGTTCCCATTGCCTGTACCCTTTCTCCTGAGAATCCAACCAGATCTCCGGAGTAAGGTTGAATGGCCTTGTCGGATAAGTTCATTTTTTGAAAAGTGGAGTAAAAGAGAACATCGGCACTACTACCTGGGTCTAGTAAGACCTTTCTTACCAATAGGTCTCCCACTTGCACTGAGATGACAACAGAGTCGTCGAGGTTTGGGCTTGCTGATTTGCAATCCAAGGCTGTGAAAGTGATTTCTCCAGTGGGTGCATCCTTGGGTATAAAGGTCGTCCCCTCAACTGCCAACATTGCTCTGTAGCTTCGCTTTCGAGCCGAGCTTGTTGTACCTCCACTGGCGAAGCCACCTGAGATGCAATTTATGACTCCTCGTGGCTGGCTTTGGTTTGTCCACTGTTTTTTGTCATTCTCCTCCTTCCCTTGGTTAATCGTTTCTGGTGTCTTGATTCCTCCTCTATTCTTCCTCCCATCAACATATTTGTCTAAGAGTCCTTGCCTTGCCAACCGTTCCAGTAGGTCCTTTGCTGCTACGCAGTCATCTGTTGTGTGGCCGAAATTTTGATGGAAGGCGCAGTGCTTTGTTCTGTCCACAAACCTCTGATCTTGATAATTACCTGCCCTGTTTGGAGGTTTGATCATCTTGGCGTGTAGAATTTTCTTTATAATGTCTTCCCTCTTTGTGTTGAACCGGGTATAGTTGTCAAACTTTGGGTTAAGTTTGAAAGGCTTCTTCAGCTCTTTGCTGCTTTGTGATCTAAAGGTCTTTTCTTCTTCCCTTCTGGGTTGTTGTTTGTCTGTCTTCCTAGCTTCCCGAAGCTCTTCAATCTCCATTTGGCCAGCAGCTTTTTCTCGGAATTCGTCTAATGTTTTCGGCTTTGATACTGCGATCGTCTCTTGAAACTTGCCAGGTCTGAGGCCGCTTTTGAGGGCGTGTAGGTGGACCTCTGGGCTCAAATCTGGAATCTCCATGGTTGCCTCAGCAAACCGTGTCATGTAATCTTTTAGGCTCTCGTGCTGCCCTTGCTTGATGGTGCTCAGATAGTCTGTCCCATGCACATATATTCTTGACGCAGCGAAATAATCGATGAAGGATCTCGCCAGTTCTTCAAAAGAAGAGATTGAACCTGCAGACAACTTAGAGAACCAGAGTAATGCAGAACCATTTAAATAGGTAGGAAAAGCTCGACAAAGTATGGGCTCAGAGGCACCATTAAAAAACATCATAGATTGAAATTTTCTGATATGAACGCGAGGATCACCGAACCCCTTGTATGGTTCAAGGGCAGTAGGTAGCACAAAATTTTTTGGCATTTGAAATTTCATGATGTCTTCTGAGAAGGGGTTGTCTATAGTCAGCTTCTCTTTTGGCGGGGTGAGCTTTTGAGATTCCGTGTCATTCTGGTTTGAGCTCTTGGGGTCTCCCTCACCATGTTTTACTGTCCGGTTGTTGGACGACAACTCGGCTATCCTTCGGACTTCCGCTTGGAGCTCAGAAATCTGGGCTAAGAGCTCAGCTTGCGTGGGTTGCTGCATTCTGTTGTCAGCCATTCTCTGAGATTCGAGGAATCCTGAAAAAAGAGAAGAGAGAGAGAGCACAAAGCTAAAAAAAAGAAACTTAGGTTTAGTGGGGTTGTTATTTCCTCGGCCCTACGGTGGGCGCCAAATATTCCGTCCGAGATACCCATGCCGACCTCCTAGCGATCTGAGCTTTTAGTAATTTCAGATTGGTAGTGCTGCTATTCGTCGGGGCGAGGTATAGGTCGGCTCTCTTTCAAAACAACGCGGGTGGAACACCTGCAAAAGAATCTCCGACGCTCAAGTCAGAAGAGGTATTCAAGTAAACCGCAAATAAAGTAAAAGAAAGAAGAATTAGTGATATTGTGTTGTGCTTATGTGTGTTTTACTCTGTTGCTTCGGTGTTGTTTATATAGATAGAGAGGCCGTTGTGCTCAGCATCTGATATGTTGTACTCTTCCGCAGATCTCTCCGTGGTTAGTTTTTAGAATCTTTTCTGTTATTGGATGATCTGTTTCCTGATTCCTAGCTTTTGTGGTAGCCGTTGTGTTTGTTTGGGCCGAGGTTTATGGTCCACATCAAGTAGAAAAATTGAGAACGGCGTAACATATAACGTAGTGCACAATTCAATCGATTGGATAACACAACCAATCGATTGAATTGTGAAAATCCATATTGCTTTGAAGACTTAAATCAATTGGGTAACACAACCAATCGATTGAATTGTGAGACCTCATATTGCTTTGAAGCCTTCAATCGATTGGGTAACATGAACAATCGATTGAATTAGAAAAAATCCACATTCTAATCATTGTTCAATCAATTGTGTAAAAGTTACAATTGATTAATTTTTGAGAAAATTATACTATCGTCCAACATTCAATCTATTGTTTTGTGAAAACTTGAATTCCAATCGATTGAATAATGGAAAATCTGAAATTCAATCGATTGTTTTATTAATCCAATCGATTGATTTTATAGGAAACACGATTTTATAGTCCTATACGAATGTAATGGATCAAAGATTGCCAAAAAAATTATTACGATTAATGGAAGATCTGATTCGTTATTATTTTTGTCTTTTATTATGATAGATAAATGATAATATAATAATTTATAAAATAAAAAAAAAGATTTTATAATTAAATAATATATAAAGATTAATTTGTAATTAAAATTAGATAATGATAATTTAGCAGTTATTAAAAAACTTAAAAAAATATGTTTTATTATGGGACCATTTAATGGTCCATAATCCTTTACCATTAATCCTGATAAAGACTTGGTATTGGTTATATGAACTGTCCTGTGAGCTGATTTTGGAGTTCACTAAGGATTAAATTCTTGACCTTTTAAATCTAGAACTCTGACACCATATCATGAAACCACTCATCCCAAAAGTTTAAGCTGATAGGAAAAGATAACACTAATAGTTATATCTCTAATGCTAAATCGAACGTTCCTAAACCTTCATTGTACGCATTGTACAGATATTCCATCAGTTCTCTATACTTCCTCAAAATAAAATGGGATTGGAAAACGGCCATATTCGTTGCACCAAATGGAAACTTCGCAATCTTAACCTTTTTGGAAGGGCAAACTTGATTTGGCATCATTCCAATTTCCAAAAAGCCCAATAACCTTTAAATTGATGCCCAATTTTAGTCTCCGTTTGGGTCTTGTAATGCCATTTGTTCATCCTTTAATCAACGTTAATATTTCCGAATATCGTCACGACAAGCATGAATTCGTACACGTTTTCTTTCCAAAAAGCAAAAATATATAGAAGCTCTTTTGCTTGATGAAGCTTTTATTATGAAGCTCTACTGCCAAGTTATCAATGATCCCCTGCTCTTATTTCTTAAAATGCTTAGGTTGTGAGTTCCAAGTTCCAACCAAATGGCTGGAAATTTGAAAGTCGAAGATTGAACCTCATCAACAATATATTTCTTATACAAAGACTATTTGTCATGGTTCGTGTTATATAGCTTGGCAGGCATGCTTGTGTAAAATTTATTTGAAAGGAGAAAAAAAAATTTAATGTTGTATATAAGAAAATGGAGACCAAGCAAACTTTGCATTAGCCCAAAGAATGGAATGTGTTGGTAAAATAGGAAGCAGTAATCATATCATTTTCTCAAACTTTTCAAGCTTCTTCACCCTTTGCATGGATCTCAGAAATAGTGTCATGAAAACACCTGCATAATATGAGAAAGTTGTTACGAATGAGACACATGATTGATTTGGTGATTTGAACAATAACGTATAATATACAATGAAAGTGACCTGCACCAATGAATGATCCATTTGCAATAGCCCCATTGCCTTGGCTGCTTAAAGTGACTCCAATGTTGAGCAGTGTACCTCCAAATACAGTATACATAGTAGCCATTTGTAAAATTGTTGCTTTCCTAGCTGCTCTTTCAGACTGCCATATCAAGTTTAAGAAATCAGCATAACCGTCTACCTCCTAATTACAAATACTTCTTCAAAGTGTGTCATTAATTTGCTGACCTCGAGCACCCGCACTCGCAGTTTGAGATCCCCAGTTTCAAGTTGGTTTGTAAACTCTTCTATTTTTTGAACTCTGTATGGCATTGACATGGTGTAGGATCTTGCCTGCGGATATTTCAAAAGCCTCATCATTGTCAATTTAAAGCGGATGAACAATGGCATTATAAATTAGAATGCTTCACATCATATGAGAGTGGTTGCAAGTAAGTTGTGATACATCATCTGCTTGCTTCCTTATCTGCTCTACGATTTGTGGCCCGGTTTGCCGCCTCTGCCTTAAATCTAGAAGTTCTTGTGCATAGGGTGCAGCAATCTTTGCAAACGAGAAATCTGGATTTAGTGTGTACCCTATGCCTGTCATAAACTTCCAAAGTTAACTAACTATTTAAAAAAATCAAAGCTATCATTAGCGTTTGTTTTGAGGTACTGGGACAACAGAGATTGAGAGACTGAGATTCAGTATCATGTTTGTTGGTTCAGAGACTGGTACTAAAATTTCTGTCTCTGTCCCTAAAATTTCAGTATTTCAGTACCTCCAAAAAGTAAGGACATAGGAGACTGAAACTTTTAGAGACAGAGACGGAAACTTTAATAACATTTTATACCTAAAATACGCTCATTTCAATTAATTAATTCCAATTTTACCTTTTGTACAAATTAAATTAGAATTTCATTCTTGTTTTAGTTTCTGTCTCCCACTTTGTACTAAACAGAATACTGAGATTTATTTCTGTCTCTGTCTCTTAGTCTCAGTCTTTTAGTCTCTGTCTCTCCACCAAACACTACCTAGAGATGTATGATTATAAAACAAAGGAAAAAAAAAACCTTCAAGCGTTGAAAAGGCCCTGAGAACAAAGGTGAAGGTAGATGGAAAACGGAATGGCTGGTCTTGTGCTATAGCAAATAGATCCTGCCACAGAAATATAATTTTGATTTCGAATAACCGAGCAAGAACAATTATTTTTGCATCAATAAAACAATCAGCTGAAGGAATAATATAATATTGAGATACAAACCTCACCAATGGCAGAAAATGTCTGTGCCTGATCTGGTGTCTGGTTAAGCAGATTGTTCAAGAAAAACTGGACAGATCTTCTTACCTGCAAGCCAAATGCAATTATATGAACCATAACGTACACCTCAATTGCTTGTTAAACTAAATAATCAACTTAAGTTTCTTACTGATGATAAGTCCCCTGTAGGTTGAAGTGCTCCTAGGTCTATGAGGCTTTGCATTACCTGCATCACATATATGTAAGATTCTATTTTCTTCTTGGTGAAGAAAGAGCATCACCGGACAACAAGTACAAGAGTTCAAGACCTTTTTGGCGTCTTTTTCGTAAACTGCATAGAAAAGTTCTAGCAGTCTCTCTCGAGTAAAAGATTTTATCTCCCCCATCATCCCAAAATCATAATAAATAAGTGCTTCATCCACATCAATAGCCAGATTTCCAGGATGAGGATCCGCATGGAAAAAACCAGTCTTCAGTATCTGCAAAACAAAACTGATGATTCATTCCCTCATTAATCAAAGCCAGTTTAGAAAAAGGGTGAAGATTATGAACCTGAATCAAGTATGCCTCAATAGCACGTGATGAGATCCTTATCGGATCACAGCCACGCGAAGTTAACACATCCACTTGATTTATCTTGATGCCTGTCCCACAAGTAACAGTGTCATAAAAACCAATTTCATTTGACTTAAAGAAAAGAAGCCAGAGGTCAAGATAAAAACCTGGTACATACTCCAGTGTCAGCACCTTCTTGGCAGTGTAATCCCAATATACCAACTACAAAGGAGAAACTTGGTCAAGTTAAAAGAATTTGATTACTAGTTATTTTTAAGTCTTTAGTGTTGCTGCAAGAAACATACAGGTACTCGAACCCACTTCACGTTCCGAAAATCTCTGCGGAACTTGTCTGCATTCTTCCCTTCGTTTATGTAATCAATTTCTTGATACAGAATCCTGCAAAGTAACATGTTCTACACATTATATGTATTACATAAAGTGATGAAGGGAAAAGGCAAAATTTGTTGTACTAGATGAAATATTGTTGATAATAATATCTGTCCCTCCAAGATTATTACTTACGTTGAACATTCTTCATATATACCAACCCAATCTCTAGTTGGACCCCCTAGAGTCTCACTTCTCTGAAAATACTCTGCAATCAGCTTCAAGTTTTCTGAACAGAACAAGAGAACTTATCAAAAAATAGCAAACTAAGCAATGCACTAGAGAGTAGAAACTCCATTACTGTGTTTTACACCAATTGACATTGTACAAACAATTAAAATCAGGACAACTTACGCAAATCAATGTCGAAAAGCTTCTTCAGACCAGGCCTTTGAACTTTGATGACTACTTTTTCTCCATTATGCAGGATAGCACGATGAACCTAAACAGCATTAAGATCATTACTGGTTCATATCAATCCTGAGAGAAAGTAAGCAGCAGGCTGATCTTATGCTACCTGACCAAGACTAGCAGCGGCTATTGGCCGATCTTCAAACTCCCTAAACAGTAAGCTAATGGGAGCTCCCAATTCACTCTCAATGAAGGTTTTTGCTTTCTTTGGAGAGAAGGCAGGGACCTTGTCCTGTCAAGAACAATCTTATATTCAGAATACATTGATCTAAGCATCAACACTTACCATTTCTTGTCAAAGAATCTATACCTGCAACTTTGCTAGCTCATCCACAAATTCACGTGGAAATAGATCTGACCTTGTTGATGATAACTGCCCAAGCTTGATGAAAGTTGGACCAAGCTGCAACACACGCTCCCTTAACCACGACGCTGTTTTCCGCCTTCTGCTTTTCTAAATAAAAATGTAACCAAACAAATTCCAATCAGCAAAAAACAAACACAAGTAAAACAGTCTTATGTCTGAATCTGAGTGATGCAAGAAAGTTAAAATTAGTTTTCTAGCAGCACTGATTAATGAAGTGTAAGAACCAACCTGTTTATCTTCTGTGAAGCCTCCCACATATGCCCATTTTGCATTGTCCAATAGAACCCGAATACGCAAAGAAATCACAAAAGACCAAACATCAATAGATCTCTGCCAAGAACTGTAATTCTCATTAGCCCAACTGAAGCCTTCGTCCGAGGGCAAGACCTTGAGCTCCTCCAGGGGTGGAAGTTCTTCAGAGGTTCTTGATTTCACTGCCTTCGTCAAGGGTGCGTTAACATCTCTTTTTACAATAGTTGCTGCTCCATTAACTTTTTGTTTTGCACCATTCACTGTCTTCACCTTATTATCTGACAGTGTGCTTCTCTTCACTACCTCACTTGAGGGTACCATTCTAACAGCTTTTCCATTGGTACCATACTTTGAATTTGATGCAGGCAATTCTGTCTGACGCATTACAACCAGGAACCTAGGATATGCATCATTCTCTGATGAATCACGCTGTGCCCTTTTATTCTTTGGAAGCTTGGGATTCGAAATGGAGGATGAGAAGCTGAAGGAGTCTGGTGTTCTTCTATGATTTGTCAACTTTATATGGTGACAATAGCAACCATGCAAAGCCATTCTTATTAATGAATTGACCCTTCAAGAAGCATCAGCATAAACAAACAAGACTTAAAGGATGATTAGGTGAATGCATCAAAATCAAAATCAAAATCCAAAATAATTTAACAAGACAGAATTTATCATTAGCTGAATTTTTATAGCATATTTTTATTCAGTGTCGCAGCAACAAGCTTTGTACAATTTAATTGGGGTGAACATGATTTTGGGGTTATAAGATAGAACATGTAATCAAATAACTAAAAATAAAAACTCACTTATTACTTAACTAAACTAATATACCATTACTATTTGATAATAATAATAATAATAATAAGGTTACTCACGTTGACTAAAATGTTAACATAAGATACATGTGTCCACATCTTAATAACATGATACATAACAGATATTGATTTATTTAGAATCAAGCAATGATGTTTACCAGAACAGCCTTTGGATCTGAGTGAAGACGGGCTTAACAGGTAGGTGCAGAAAGGAAAAGGTTGCTCAATTTGCAGAATGGCACTGAAACTTGATCATTTGCGTTGACTGCTATATACGTGGGCAGAGGCAGACGAAGATTACTGGGAAGTTGTTGCTTCAAAGTTTCAACGCCAGCAACAAGAAGAAGTGGGGGGAACTGATATTATTTTTTCTCAAATTTCGGTGGTGAGTGGTAACGACAAAGAGGAAAGGTGGGGTCTCAACTACTACCAGTCATGACCCTTGCTGCGTGTAAAACTCTTACACCATTTCCTTCCATCGTCTTTCGTGCAAATCTAGCCACTCTTTTACCAAATTATTCTATTTTCTTTTATTGACTCAGAAACAATATCAGCTCAGTTTTTTGTTTTTATTTATTTATATGGTTTTGTTAGAAACCTTTTTTTTTTAATTAACAATCTGTCAATAAAATAATAAATAAATAAATAGTAAATATTAATTAAGTATTTAAAAAATATTCTTTTTTTCTTTTTCTTTTTTTTTTTTGTACTACGTGGCCTGCAGTTAATCAGAGATTGAAGCAAATCCAAACAGGAGGTAAGAAGTTAAGAGAAACAGAAAACATAGGAAACAATTATCTAGTATGTAGTAGTACTAGGAATCTAAGATATTTTTGTTTGTCAGAGTATTACTATCTAGTATCTACTATGACATTCTACAGACTACTAGGTCTAGCAGGGCCGAATCATGGGCTTGGGCTTTAAAAAGTGAAAAGAGAATAAAAATAAAGCGGGTAAGGAGTCGTGTATGGCTGATATGCAAAGGGAAGTGGTTGTAAACTCCAGATTCCAGAAATGCACGTGCGGCTTAAAATGATTAGTATGAGTATTGTGTACAATGTGAAGATAGATACTAGATTTTTTTTTTAGTTGCCACGATATCCCTCAGTCCGATAGGCCAAGGACTAATCCGTCACGGATCGGAGCTCTATTTAAGGGTCTCTCACTGGCCAATAGATTGCTACATGCACAAGGCGAGATTCGAACTCTCGACACTTACTTAAGCGGACGAGTGAGCTGACCACTCGACCAACCCAAGTTGGTTAGATAGATACTAGATAGTCCTGAGTCCTGAGCATTAGTCTCATGTTATGAATGGTATGCAATTGGCAACTCTCTGACTCAATGCTGTTGGTGTAGAGCTCTCAGGACTCAACCATGATTACCACTGCTGCACCAACCACTACTATTCCCCACCAGCAACCACCACCAAATTCCATACCCTTCAAACGCAAGAGACTGATACCTCTCACCTTCTTCTTTTCTCTTCTTACCCCTTCCAAATCCTCCTTTCCTTTCTCATTCTTTCATCCCATACTCTTTCAATATGCCAATGCTCTCCCCATCTTTTCTCACTCTTTCCCTTCTCTTCCCCATCACAGCCCTTGCCCAAAACAATGCAGAAACTACCTGCCAGAATACAAATTATCAGATTTTCCTCCCTCCACCATACCAAAATATATCCTCTACCATATGCAAGCCTGTTTGGAATACCTATGAAATGAGGGTCAGTTCATCTTCCATTACAATTTTTTTTTCTTTCTTTTTTCATCTAACCAAGTATATATACTCGTTTATTTTACACCTTAGCAGTGATTCATGATGAGCCAATTCTTTTTACCTGATTTCAGAATGTAGCAATAATTTGTTTCATTTAAATGTTGACTTGGTTATACAGTACACCAAGAATGGTGATATCACAACTATCATACTATCTGCTCCCTACACCGTTGGGTGGGTGGGAATTGGATTTTCCAGAAATAGTTCCATGGTTGGTTCAAGCGCAATGGTGGGATGGATTAACAAGCATGGTCACACTAAAATTAAGCAGTTTTATTTAAAGGGTAAGAAGCAATCAGAAGTTATAGCAGGCAAAGGCGAACTACCTCTAAATACTGTGTCTCCTGCTGTTGCCACAAATGGAGCTGAAATTTATTTGGCATTTCAGCTCAAAACGGAGGTTCCATATGGAAAGCAGCCGATTTTATTGGCCTTTGGTACTAAGACTCCACAAAATCATCACCTCTCAAAGCATGATGACAGAACATCCATCATATTTGATTTTTCTTCAGGTGCAATACATTTCTCTTTCACTCTACCAGATAATCATACATTAGGAATCATAGTGAAAAACTATTTGACATAGAATTGAATTAGCCACTATCTTGATATGACCTATAAAATTGTGTAGCATATCCTGTGCAATAACTTTGAAGTAGAAACTTGATCAGAAACTATATATACTAGTGGCAGGTCCACAAGATCCAGCATCAGATGGGTTGATTCTGATGAGGAGGAACCATGGAATAGTGGGAATAATAGGATGGGGACTAATCCTGCCAGTAGGGGCAATTGTTGCCAGATACTTGAGGCACAAAGATCCCCTTTGGTTTTATCTCCATTCAGTTATTCAGTTTGTTGGATTTGCATTTACACTGGGCACAGTCCTTCTTGGAATACAGCTCTACAACAACATGCATGCTCACATACCAGCTCACAGAGGCATAGGCATCTTTGTCCTTGTGCTAACTATTCTTCAGGTCTGCTACTCATACACAATAATACTCAATGATTAGTCATCTGTATCTATTACTGTTTCTAATTGCTATGTGAGTTCAGATACTGGCCTTCTTCTTGAGGCCAAACAAGGATTCCAAGTATCGGAACCTTTGGAATTTGTACCACAGTTGGTCTGGAAGAATGGCACTTTTCTTTGCATCCTTGAACATAGTACTGGGAATGCAAGCGGCTGGGGCAGGGAGTGATTGGAAGATAGGTTATGGATTCCTTGTTAGTATCATAATCATTGCAATTGTCGTTTTGGAAGTATTGGCATATTTGAAAAGGTCAGAGAAGCGTTCACTTCATGGGAGTTTCCAAATGGACTCAGTTCCAGATCCTTCCTTTCCAAATAATTTTTCCAAAGGTAAGTTCTTCCCTTGCTTGAGATATGTAACTGAAATCTCTGCTAAAGAACAATCATGTTAGTTCTTTAGTTCTCTATATCTTATACCACTTTGATGAAGCAGGGTGAATGAATCCTTTACTTGCAGTGTCAAATGTTCCCATTCAAGCACAAGCAGGCTATGGAATATGATCAATGGTCTGTAATTGTTGACCTATTCTTGATGTATATATTCAAACAGCTACAAGTTTGACAAGGTGCAGCAATGTTAGGCTTCCTCACTTGAATTTGGTTTGTTTTTGTGATTGAGTTTTCTGCTATTGCTTGGTCAGAAATGTAATGTTGTGTTTACAAAGCTCTTTTGGCATTTTTTTGGGATGTAAACATAGAACAACTTAAGAAGCAGATTGGTCAGTGATAATGTATAGGAGCAATAACATATATTGCTTTTGTTTTGTTGAAAACCTTTCCTCTAAACAATTGGGGAATTATGTAGTTCCGATGCTGCATTAAGAAATGATGAATTTGATTACCATGTATCATCCATCACACAGTGTGTATGTAAGATTATTAAACCGTTTGCTCCTTATAATCAACTAGTATTTTTACCAATGTTCTGAAAATCGAATTAGACCGGCCGGTCGAACCAGTTCAACCGAAAATCGACAAAGAAAATGATCCAGTTCAATGTGTAAAACCGCAAAATTAAAAACCGTTCAAAAGTTGCTGAACCGACCAATTATCGACAGGTCGGATCGGACCGGAACCTGGCCGGTTTGCAGAAAACGACGTGGTATAGCCGTGGTATAAGCTAGGTGTGTCATAGATTTTACATTTAGATAAATAAATAAGTGTAATTATCCGTGCATGATAAAATTAAAATTATAATTTTAAATTGTTTTGTTAAAATTAATTTAAATTATAATAATTTGATTAATAAAAAAAGTAATGAGTTATGCATTGTTTGTTTTTTCTTAATTTAGTGTTAATTGTATTAACTCTAAAATAGTTATTAACCGATTTAGTAATTTACTTTTTTCAATAAATCAGACATATATATTGTATGTGACCATAAATAATCTAGTAATACTTAAATCCACCAACAAATTATTATATGTGTAAGAAGTAAGAACATTTTAAAATCAGCTGAAAATAAACAACAAATTATTAGAAAATTCTAATGCAGAAAGTTCTCCAATAAACAATAAAAAATTTAATTAAACCCATTAAATAACAACTCAACATTATCCTTTGATGCCTGCAAAATATATACCTGAAACAATACTATATCAATGTTAGTATACAAAATTATATGATTAACATAATTACAAAAATTATTTATTAGGAAAATAAAATAATACGGATTTTCGTGATAATTCTAATGTTTTCAAGTTATAAATGTACAATAAGAATGCATTATCATTAGCATCTAGAATTTGTCAATTTTTTAAATTGATAATAATAAATTTTAATAAATTAATAAATTTAATTAAGAGATTTCGTTATTACCTTTTCATTATAAGTTCTCAAAAACTTCTCTATATACCACATTTATCGTGCAGTTATCTTCCTAGTGTCGGTGATCTTTCAAAAGCATTCGCAGACCATCTTTACTCGTGATAATCAACGTATGACTTATATATTAACTATTTCATATCATATGACTTATATAACCGTGCTCCCAATTATTGTAGCTAAAGAAGTCATTATTATTTTTGATTTGAAATTAAATGAGAATAAATTTAGAGATACTATTTTATTTGGATTTTAGGGTTTAATTGGTGCTACACTCAAATATAAATAGTAACTTTAAGGTTTTAGTTTCACACATCAAAGCCGCCTCCGTAGCTTTTTTTTATTAGAGGAGTTGTGATTCAGCCCTATCAAAAATTTTGGTTGAGGAAAATCAAAAAATTAAACTCTCTCAATTATACTCACGAATTCAGGTACGGTTTCGTGCTCACAATTATTTTTTTTTAATAATTTAATATGAATAGTCTTGGAGTTAAAAAAATCAAAAATTTCGAGCACGAGTTACTACAAAAAAATACCTATATTTTTGCATTTTAATTATTTTTTTTGGAAGCACTTCAACAATATGAAAAATCCTAGATTTGAGATTATAGACCGATCCAAAAAATTTTAGGAGTGAGAACAAAAATATATACACTAAAATAAATTTTATCAAATATTATTAATTATATAAAAATATAAAAATAAAAAAAATCAATAAACATTTTTATTCTTAAAATATTATTTATTATATATAATTTTTAAAAAATATTTTTTTATTTTTAAATTTAAACTTAAAATATTTTAATTAAATTATAAATAACTTGCAACAACAAACACAAGCTTTATTTTAAATTTATTGATTGAATAGTAAAGGAGTAACTCTTGGGAAATTCTCATTTTAGATCAAGAAAAAGATGAAAATGGTGTATAAGACACAAATGTAATATATATATATTGATTTGGTAAAAAATGTAACGTGACGGAAGCCATTTTAAAACTGAAAATGCATAGAAATTTGATTGGAAGTGGATGTGATAGTATTCATAAAATAAGAGAATAAAACGCGGGAGTATTGTGGTGTTGTATGACGCAAATTAATTTTGTTATGGAGAGTGAGTAAGTGTTGGACCACGTTATGGAAAGAAGGAGAGTTTTACCGGCATGTGGTGTCAAGCACATAGAAATTGGACCGTGCGAGGGGTAGGAGTACAACTCGGACCCAGCGAGTTGTTTACCTTATTCAAAAAAACATATAATAATCAAAACGTACTCTCCGATTTCATTTACGGTAATTATTAAAATTTTATTCATTCACAACTCGCAGGGTCCGATAACTTTGATGTGAACTTCATGTACTCTCTCCATGCAAAACGGACCCTCCGATTTGCTTAAAAAAAATTTAACAATACTAAAATTAGATGGTCCGATTTCTTAACACCAAATCTAAAAAAAACTGTTCCACAAATTAGTCTAACACCTTTATATACCATAATCACGCACAACACAATTACAGTTTTCATATCCAAAAAAATCAGCCGTTGTATGAAGCTTGAGATTATTTAAGAAAGAAAGAAAGAGGCAGCTAAAATGAAACGGAAAAGGCATTCATTGATGATGAAATTGGTAGCTCTTTTAATATTGTGGTTGGTGGTCATTCATTTCGACGCTCTTTCATCTTCATCTGTTAACAAAAACGTGTCCTTCTCTCCCTCTCCCCTTCACTCTAATCTTCAATTTCATTTACACGTAGATACACAAGTTTTTCACCAAATTACCCTTTCCTTATATGACTATCTGATCTTATAATAATAAATTAATAATATTCATTTTTCAGCAACTTCAATGCTTTTTCACTGCGGCTTCATTTCTTCCACCGAGGAACCTTCTTGGCTCTGAACCTCAACCGCCAGCCGCCGGAGCAGGTTAGTCTTATTCAACAGTCATGTCAACGGTCTTCATTTTCCGTTATTCTTCATCGTATATAAAAAGGTAATTTTGCATTTAAGGTGTGTTCATTCCAACAGCTAAGGAGAAGAAGAAGAAGAAAATGGGAGAAGGAGGCATTGAATTGCTTAAAGCAGAAGAGGATAAACACGGCGGAGTTGTTGTCAACGTGGAAGTGGAGGACCCTATAGAGCCTCTGAATTTCAGTTCTTGGTTGCAAGCTTCAATCTCGAATTGGAGCCAACAGGGAAAGAAGGGCGTGTGGATTAAGCTTCCCATAAAACATTCAAATCTTGTTGACACTGCGGTGAAGGCTGGATTCAGATACCACCATGCCGAACCAGATCACCTCATGCTTGTATACTGGATTCCTCATTCTCCTGATACCATCCCACAGAATGCTTCGCACCGTGTTGGTATTGGTGCTTTTGTCATCAACAACAACAGAGAGGTACTAACAATCTTTCTTTTTCTTTCTTTTCCACTTTTGCATTTTCTGGATTCCTCTTGACTTGTTCCATTCAAACTTCAAACTTCTATCTAAAAGACCATAAACTATGTTGGTCCTACAAGCTGACACGTAAGCGTGTGTACTTGTCAAAATTATGCGGCAGGGTCTATCTAAGTCTTGTATTTGATGAAGTCGTAACCTATATCTGTTGTACTTTATTTTCTGAATAATTTTTCTTGTTTCATTTGAATAGATGCTTGTGGTTCAAGAAACTGATGGCAGATTCAAAGGCACCGGTATATGGAAGATGCCTACAGGAACTGTTAATGAAGTAAAACAAAATGATTATTCATGTAATCATGAAATTTTCTATAGTGTTTTTGTACTTTTCTTAATACATTTTAATTTTATTTGCAGGGTGAGGACATATGTGCAGCTGCAATTAGAGAAGTGAAAGAAGAGACAGGGGTAAGCAACATGCACGCACACAAATTAAATTTGAGAAATGTTAGCCTATAATTAGGATCAATTATCATTACTTAGCATATCTGAATATTTATTATAGAATATTATGTCTTTATTACGTCTTTATTTGCCTTCGGAACAAAATTCTACAATAAATACACAGATATACTATATAAATATAAGTGATCCTAATTGATCCTAATTACACGCTAACAAAAACAAAAGTACTCACTATTCAGTAATTTAATGTGGTTTACTAGCATACAAAAACTATGAGGCTTGCTTTTGCTTACCATGTCCATGTTGACAAACTTCAATGGAATCCTAATGCCACTGATTTTTATCATCCTTTCAGATAGAGACAGAATTTGTCGAAATCTTAGCATTCAGGTAAGAAAATTAGACTTCATCAACCAGCATCTGCATGTTCATACCATTTTGCTGTCCAAAAACTTAATTTGATAATATGTATGTATGGCGGCCTTCTTATTCACTGTGTTTTTCTTTTTGGAATGATTACCAGGCAAAGCCACAAATCATTCTTCCAAAAGTCAGATATGTTCTTTGTTTCCATGTTACGTCCTCTCTCCTTTGACATCCATAGTCAGGCTTCAGAAATTGTGGCATCTAAGGTATATATATATGCTTTGGTCAATTGAAATGAAATTCATTTTCAGTGGAGTTCACAATTTAAACACTCTAATGTCACTTTTCTTTCTTTGAATTCAGTGGATGTCTATTGAAGAATATGCAGCCCAGTCTTTTGTGCAAGAACATGATCTCTTTCGCTTTATTGCAGAGATATGTTTATCAAAGTTGGATGGAAAGTACACTGGTTTTTCTAACCTGCTTACTACTACATCTTCCGGTAAAAATACCTATCTGTACTTCAATGGCCATGATGCTAGCAACCTGGTAGATTCCAAGAATCAGCAAGCTTGATTAGCTCCAAATTACTCTCACATAATGACTTTAGCCTTCACTTACTAGTGACCTTTACTTCAAGTTAGAGACATGCCTGATACAGTGATACTTACAATGCAGACTTTCTGAATGTTCAAATCTAGCTCTAGTCATCATATTCAAAATTTTCATTTGTCCATCAATCTATATTCTTTCACGTTACTTTCTTTGCATTATTGTTTATGATATGTGGAGGATTGATTTGTTTGTTTACTTAGATAAAGAAACAAATAATTGAAGTGGCAACCTTTTACGTACAACTTTGGGATTTTTATAATTGAATGCATGTTATTATAGCCAAGAACTAATTAATGCTAAAGAAAATTCATTGCAAGGCCAATTATGCACATAAATGGAACTTCAAATATACAATACATTCAAATTAATAAAATTGGTAATCTTAAAGAGAGATGAAAAATAAGTATTTATATGTTGCATCACAACACAACACAATTCTAAGATTTCTATCCTGTTCACAAGCCTTAATTCTCTGCGTATCACATGTAATGAATTGAACCCTTGACAAGCAACAAAAAGGAGTACTATCACATGTAATGAATTGAACTCTTGACAAGCAACAAAAAGGAGTACAAGTACGGCAGGTAGAATTGAATATGCTAGGCAGTAGGCACAAAACATAACAGAATGCTGCAATAATACATGGAGGCTACCTTGTCAAGATGCAGGCTACCTTGTCAAGATTATTGCTTGCCTCAACATTGGATTACAGTCCCAGTCATCTCCCTATTTTTTTTTGTTTTCTTCCTGCCTAATAGATCACTTTCGTTATTTGAAATGGTTAGAGCCTAAAAAGTTCACACCATTCAGTTATCATTCTTATGTACTCTTGTCTTTATTTACCTTCTATATTGTTTATCAATGCTTTGATTAATTATGATGCAGTTAAAGTCACTTAAAAGTCCAAAACTAAAAGAGACCCCAAAGTTCAAATGCATGAGAGGCCATAGAAAGTGACTACAATGACTCCTCATTAGTATATGAAGGGTTTCATATACTAATTAATTAGTATACGCTTAATAACCCCTTCCAATAATGATAGCAAATTCTTAAGTTCTAGTATAATATATTTTTTAATTTCTTTTTAAAAAAAAAAAAGAATACTTGTTAATCAATAATCGTGATGATTACTTTAACATAGCTGGAGTCTCCAAAGTCAAAAGCATGGGAGATCCTAATAACTATGATTGCTTCGTGTATCTAAAACGACATAATCACCTAATAATTTGACATTTTTGTATAGCGTTTAATTAACTACTCTGCTTTTCTATTTCTTTACTCCAAATTATTTTTCTACTCATTGTGATAGGTTTTGTTATGAAATGATAGAATATAATGCATGGCGTATTGGTATACTATGACGATGTCTTTTGACTAAATTAGAATGAATTTATGGCAAAGCTAGAAGTTAGTGGTGTGTGCAAGGGCAACAGGTAAAAGGCATTAAAAATTAAAATAAAAAAAAACTTTGTAAATGTTTATATTGATACATCCCAGCTGGCAGCTAGCACAAACTGGATCTACCCACACACAAAAGGACCAATTAAATAAAAATCATAAAAACAAACAAATATAAACCTAAGAAAAAAAGAAGAAGAAAGAAAAGGAAAAGGAAAAGGACAGTGCCTCTCAAACATGTGGGTATCACTGTTTTATTTCCTTCACAAATAATATAAAATTAAAAAAAAAAAGAAAAAGGAAAAGAAAAGAATCTTTCTCACATTGACATGGGGGCTTGGAAGCTGCCGACACTCCATTATGCAAAATGCAAATAATAATTAATTAATTAACTATAGAACCAAATTTGCAATAATTAAACTGAAAAACAGCATGCTGAATCTGGCAGCATTGCTGTCAGCAGCGTTATCATCAGCAGCCTTCTGATCTTCCGAATCGGACTCTGGCCCATCTGCCGGGGCATCAGCCGCCGGCGACGCCTTCTTCTTCTTGCCCTTCTTGGAGGCCTTAGGGGACTCTGCCGGCGCATCGCTCTCCTCCTCCTGACTCACCTTGAAGAGTTCCCTCGGCATCAGAACCTTGCTGATCTTGTACGCAACAAAGGGGTCTTGGTCAATCAGTGTCCCCACTATGCTCGCCGTATCAACCTTGGTCTCAAGCTTCACATCTTCCCCGTCATTCTGCACCGTGAAGTCGAACTTGTTCGCTCTTTCTGTCGCCAAAGTGTTCATAACCCCGTTGTTTGACTTGAGCATCTGCAGCGACTGGTACACGGGAACTCCGTGGTACAGCAGCACCGATATCTTCTGCGCGTCCGTGAGGTTCTTGTACTTGGGCATGAAACCGCTGACGGCAGTGTCGGTGGGGCAGAACACGGTCAAGCCACCGTCCACGCTGTCCTGAAAAGTTGGAAGAGCCTTGGAAGGTCTGAGCAAGTCTGCGAATGACTTGCAACCTTGCTTGGACATGATGTTGATGATGTTGATCTGGCTGGGGGCGGCGGTGGGTGCTTCTGCTTCGGCGGAGCTCAATGCGCTGCTGATTTCGAGGATGGAGATGTTGTAGGGGATTTCTTGGACGGACTTCACGTAGAAGGAGTGGAGTCCGTCGTTGTCTTCGGAGGCGAAGCCTACTTTGCCGCCCTTGAGGTTGGTGATGTTGACGTAGCCGGCAGTTCCGGCGGCAGTGCCAGTGGCCTGGAACATGGAGGAGACGAGGGTGGTGCCGTTGGTGATCTGGTGGAGCTTCTTGGCGCCGAAGTAGTCGACGAGGACGTGGAGGGAGAGGACATTCTTGAGGGTGCCGATGGAGAGGTGCTTGTCGAGGAGGGAGGACATGGCGGAATTGTCGAGGGCGAGGACGGTGATGGTCTGGCGGCGGTTGATCTCGGCGGCGAGGTGTGTGAGTGTGAGGTAGTGGTTAAATGTGGAGAGGCTGGGGTGGGATGCCAGAATGCGTGTGATGTTGTGGCCATTGGCCGTCGAAGAAAGCAGTGAGAAGAGCAGCACTGTGACTGTGAGGGAGAAGAACAACACCCTTCCTTGCTTCTCCATTTTGGAAGTGAAGAAGATTCAGGAAGTGGTGTGTGGTGTATATAAGAAATGAAGAAGCTAAGATTAGTGATGACTGATGAGTGAATGAGTGAGTATGTACTGACAAGCATTGCCAGCTTGCCATTAATTAGGTCCTACATGGACATGCTTCACATTCACACTGCACCCTTCTTCTAATTACCATTACCAAATAATGACGTGTCTAGCCTCTCACATTTTACGTGTAGTATGTATTTCCCTAATCATAAAATCAATAATTCAATATATATCATTTAAAAACTTTTAGATTTAAATATAGAATTGATAGATGAAAAAAAATGGAGTAGAAGAACTAACGTTCCCTCCACCGACGCTCTTAGACACCTACCCCACACCCGGCCCGCATAATGCTCTAGATAGCAGCATCTAGCTGTGACATATTCTTTTTCTTTGTTTTGCCTGCATTATTCAATTTGTAACCAACCAACCTTATTAATATAATTCTTTTACTCCTTAGCTTAGCTACAATTACCGAACCATGCATGGTTTTCTGTACCTTTCAAAATTTTATTATATTTGCTGCAAGTATTCTCAGGGTTTTCATTTTCATCTTCAGATTTTTAGTAATTTCGATTTTAGACCACAAACTAGCTCGTGACCTATTTATTATTATTGCACCCAGCCAACCAACCAACCAGTTCCTATGGACTTTAACGAAGTAGTTCAAACGTACACAGCAGAAAGAAATTTTATTATTCTTGTTCACGCCTAATATTATGTTATACTATTAGCAAGGGGATCATAATAATGCATTTGAAGTTTGTGATAAAACAAAAAGGAAAGTTTTATGAGAAAGAATCGGATGGAACATTTTCAACTTGCTGCTGTTAAAATGAATGTAACATGCATTTGTGGAGATTCAGTTAATTATGTGTTGAACATGTTAAAAGCATTTATACTCATGTGTTGGCGACAAAATCATCTCCGGGGACCGACATCTTTTGCCAGCTGGGATAAGTTTGGGTCAAATTTGATGAATAATAATAAATAAAAGACTAAACTTGAGTGAATGAGATGGACAGCATCAATAATTGTTCAAATATATATAGAGAGAGATAATTAAGTTGGTTGATGCATGGTTGTCATGGTCATGGAGCCACCACATGTGGAATACAAAACCATCCAATGGCACGAGTGTGGGACCCCCATAATTGTACTGGTGTCTCAGACTATTCAATAGTGAGCAATAGAGTAAACACTTAAACAACAGAGTATGACCCAAGAAAGTACCAAAAAGCTTAACCCAAGGCAAGAACAAGTGATGTAGATCAGATAGATAGACGATGCGTTTCTTTGTTTAGGGTTTTGGGATAAATAATGAAATGTAAAATGAGGTGCTGCAACTGCAACAATGTCAGCCAAAAGAGATAAGGTGGTTAGGATTTAATAAAGTTTGATGACTGCAACAAGGCAACTGCCTCTCACTAAAATACACATGAAACTTGTGACCTACATCTATCTAGCTTTCATCACTTTGCAAAATGCACTTAACTTGCTTTCACATTATCTGAATAAAGGGATCCTTTTTGGTTTTTTGGACATTGTTACATGAATTGAATTTGACCAAAGCCTTTTGTTTTTGGTCAGGGGACCGAAGCCTTGACCGAAGCCTGGAAGCACAATTTTTCTATGTAACTCACTATTTTTTATTTTTTTGGTCCATAACGCACATTTTGATGTAACGGAGACCATAGTGGGCTGTCAATGGCAAAATTAGAATTTAGAGTACCGGCCCGATTGGTTCGGTACATAAGCATAAGCTTAGATAATTTGGGCTTGAAGTCCATTATTTCACTGAGATATTATTTTTACATGGGTTAAGCACCCACATCCCAGTCCATAAAAAAAGGGACCCACATTTTTTTTTTCAGCTACGTCCTACTGGTTAAGGTTGATTTATAATTTTATATTGTAGTTTAAAAAATAGTATTTTATAAAAAATATATTATATAGATAAAAAATATTATTTGTACACCAAAATCAACCACTAATATATTTGTGTATAAATATATATGTGATTTAATTTATTTTTAATGTGTATTTGTATTCTAACATGTATTTTATACTGGTGGCTAATTTGGTGGCTGATTTTGGTGTACACGACTACACGTATAACTCTATATAGATTGCTTATGTTTGTATACAAATATTATTTTAAAAAGAATTCCGCTAGGAAGCCAATGGAGTATTTGTACAATGTGTACAATGGGCTATTTATTTGGCCTAATATGAGTTAAAAAATAAACATCTAGGATAAAATATTACTAATTTCTCAAACACAATACATTCATACTATCCAGAATAACCATCCAAGTACAAGGAATAATAAACATCTAATATCCTACTGAATCGAACATCTCTAAACCCCTATTCTACATACAGATACTTCGTTAGCTTCCTATACTTCATCTTTTAAAAATCCTCAAAAGTGGTATTTTTATTTGGTAAATATACTCTAGCTATCCCTCCATTAACTGTTTTGAAGGCGAGTTACTATGTGACATATGTGCATGTGAGGAAGACAAGTAGTAAGAATTAGGGTTTTGAGTAGATGAATGAATATATGAATTTAAGCTAGAAAAGGGTGAATCTCTGTGGGTAAAGGCAAGCTTGTAAGAGGAGTAGTATTAACCTATTTGTAAATCCTTTTAGAATATAATTTAGAGAAAAGCTGCAAGGTGGCCAAATGCTGAGAAGATGGTCGATCAGATATATATGGGAACTACTTTAAATTTAGACATAGTTGTGGTGTTTTCAGTTTTCACACCATGCAACCACATATTAATTCATTGTGACAAGTGTAAGTGTAACACCATCTTATCAAAAAGTCTCAAGTACCCGGATTTAATGTCTCCCTCCAAAATTCAACATACATATCGTAACTTAATAATTAAACAACAGGAAATAATAAACTAATTAACTAACTAAATCATCAACCAACCAGTAGTTGTTATTGAAACCAAATCCAGGATTAGCTACTAGTTAGCACCCGCATCATGCATGATGATGATGATTAGTTGGATAAATATGTTACTGTAGCACTAATTTAGGGAGTAGTAAATATGTTTAGGAAACGAAATTGATGATTGAAAAGGAAAAAAGAGTATGAGAGGAAGCAAGTGATGGGGCCAGGGGCCGGGTCTGAGCTGGAAGGCAGGTTCGATCACTCATTCCTTTTGAGGATTTCCCCTTTTTCTTGCAGTCTAGAATGTTTTCAAATAGAAATTTCATTATATGCTGTCTAACTCATCTATGTGCTTGCATCTCATTCTTGCTGTATATCTATCATTCACAAACTCATTGAATTCATTCAATCCCATCAATTAGGAACAACATACATTGCCTCTTTCAGTTATTACTATAATTATTGCCACTATTTACAGCTAATTAAGACCGTGCTTTAATTTAATTCGTATCCAAAGTTTGTGTGGCGCAAAAGTAGCTCACAGTAGTGTATATATAACAACATTAAAACTTATATATAGTAAGTATTACACTGCAAATGGAACCAAATATATCCACCAGATGAATATATAAAAAAAAAATGAAAAAGGAAAAGGAGTAGTAAAGGCAGTTACTCAAGTTTGAAGAGTATATTAAACTTGATCAGGCTTTAATTTCAAACCTGGAGGAGTACTTAATGGAACCCATGGATATGTCAATCTCTATCAAGTTTTCTTCCTCACTCACGTCATTATTAAGTTCAGATAAGAACTCCATTAGACTCTGATGATGGCTGAAAAGGGCCTCCCTCCTCTTCTGCTGCAAACTGTAGTAGTTCCTGTACAGTGGTTCTTCTTTGTGAAGCGCAATTTCTATGAGGCTGTCCTCATCAGAGATTGATCCATCTGAGCACCAATCCACTTCTTCAGAGTCCTCACAAGTTGGCACCTCTTGTTCTTGTATCTCATCAGCATCTTCTTGAGGAGGAGGAGGAGGACTAATAAGAACCTTTTCTTCCACTACTACTGGTTTGTGCCTTGAGAATAGTAGAGTGTAGAAAAGAGTAGAAGAGAAAAGCAGTACTAGAGATGTGTAGAGGATAGAAAAATATCCAAATGACAGCAGCACCAACAGCGAAAAAGCAATAAGGATCACCATCCATGAGGGAGCAGTAGTACTACTCTTGATGAGTATAGAGCAACAAGAAGATAGCATTTGATTGCTCATATGATGCACAAAAAGCCTATTACTCTTTAAAGATAAAAGGAAAGAAACAAATAGTGATATGAAAGGCACTTTAATGAACTTAGATTAATCAGTGGGATCAGATCAAAAGATAGAGAAGTATAACTGTCCTATTAAATGTTCCTGAACATCAAGCATGGACTCATTAGGGTACTCCCTAGCTACTAGTTGGAATGATCTATCTACTTTACACAACTCAAGTCTATTCTCTATTTGATCTTCCAAACTGATGCTATGGACATAGCTAGGGCTACCAAACACTGCACTTTAGTGTATGTTGAATTCAGAAACACAAAAGAGGGCTAATTAAGCACATCTACTAATAGTGAAATACGTGTTTAGGAGGTTGGAATGTGAGAAGCCATGTGCTAACATCTGAGCTCACCACATGGCATCTCTTCTCCATATTCCAATGCCACAAATTAAAATGTAACCTAATCTATCTTCTGCAACCCAATTAGCTAGCTAGCTAGAAATTACTATTATAAGGGTTGCAAATGGTTACATAGTTGCATCTCCAATACTCTCTGTCGTCTCTTCAATTTCCATCAAGTAAGGGAATACTACTTCTTTTTCCCAAGATATTAAAAACAACAAGTTTTATTGATATTTTTGCATTATTAGAAACAGAAATGGATTTAAAATGTTTAGGGTTTAGTTGATGATTGGATCGTTAATGAAAGTTGAAGCATAGCTAGTACTAATGCTTCTCTTTATTGCAGCAAAGTACAACCAGCAACCTCCGCTTTGGATGGCACCACAAAATAAAAAATGTTTTTATTACGGGGACCTTGCCTCCTCCTATAAATAAATAAATTAAAATAAATGCGAGTTTTTGTCAATATTACATCAACTGCTTTCCAAACATTTAGAGTGACAAAGTTGAAAATAAATACATAAATCATTTATAAGTACTACGTACATACAGCTAGCTATACTTTCTTAATGAATAATTCGATGAGATAGGTTTATTCATTATTCTTGGAAAAGGCAAGAGATTGCAAGTAGACTGGCTAGGGAATGTTTCCTAGTAATTCATTGTGACTTTCAATTCCATTCATTACAAGCTTAGCTTATATATGTGAGGGGACCATACTATAATCACAATAATAATAATAATAATGCTCCATGCCTCTCTGCATTGATCAACGTTTCCTTTCACCCTTCACTCTAATAATACTCGTTTTTGAATTCAGAGCTGACACATGTAATCCTATATAATAAAATCAATAACAACCATATATCTTCCTTTTTTAGCATTTGCAATTATAATGACAGTAGTGCAGTGGAGCCAGTGGATCGGAAGAGAGCAATGCAAGTTAATGAAATGCTAGCGAACCAAGAGGATACCAACAAAAAATTAGCCAAATGTCTTTGAGTGAATCTAAAATCTCTATGTGGATGGTGTTTATGTTAGGCATTAGAATGTTTCTTTTTCATACTAAAGATGTTTTTTTATATATTTTATAAATTTTTTTATATACTAAGAATCAGAATTGTTAGAAGTTCTGTAATTTCTACTCCTATTTTTCTAACATATATATCATTCATAATTTTAATTTGAAGTGAAAAACAATTAATATCAAATATTATAAATCAATTAAATTATTTATTTTTTAGCTGATCACCTCTTGATTCTATATATTTTTTCCAAGTTAATATACTGTTTATATATATATATATATATATTTCTCTGCCAACCTTTATAAATACTTATTAGGACTATACTCATCATGAATATTAGTATATACTATATATGCTGTTGCTCTCTTCTTCTTGTAAGAGTTAAATTATGTGTTAACACTTGCTGCTTCTAATAATATATGTTTATCATATCTATCATATATTACTAATTTTATAACTAAAATGTATCATATATTATTTTTTATATTATGATTAAAATCAAATATTTTTTTCTAAAATTAATAATTTTTTTCCTTTTCTCTTTTTTTATTTCTCTCATTTTTTCACCGACTCTAACTCTTTTATATATCATTATCAATAACTAATTAATAATTATAAATTTAACAATCAAAATATGTAACATGACATTCTCTAATTGTAATTATAATTAAAATTGAAATATTTGATATTAAAATTGCAATACAATTATATTATATTATTAATTTAACAATTAAGATATGTTATATGACACTCTCTTATTAAAATTAAAATAAAATATTGTTTTCCAAAACTAATAAACTTTCTTTATCCATCATCTTATCTACCTCTCTCTCACTCTCTATTTCTCTCTACACTTCTCACTCTATATATAACTTATAATTTACATTTTATATTAATAGTTTGATAAACTAAAATATGTCACGAAATATTTTTTCATTACGATTAAAGTAAAATATTTCTCTTCAAAATTAACAAACTCTCTCTCTCTCCTTCTTCTTCTTTATCTTTCTCTCTCTTTTCTCTCTCATTTTCTATCTCTCTATATTTTTGTTATATCAAAAATAAAATAATATAATTTAAATAAATTCATAAAATTATAAAAAATACATTAAATTTATATTTAAATATAATTAAAAATATCTCATAATATTATTTTACATAAAAAATATATTATTATTATATACATACTTTTTAAATTTTTATATTTAGTTTCAAATTTTTATTACTTATCTTTTTAATTTATATTTTTACTTCTCTCCCTTCAAATATTTATTACATATAATTTGGAGAGAATATTAATATTGTGATTAATAATTATAATCAAGATTCAATTGTTTAAAAAAAATTAATTTTGAGTTAATTTTATAACTATCAATATTAATTTTTTTTAATACTAAAATATAACTATATATATGTATATATATATAAAGAGAACATATATATTTTAAATAATAAGAATAAAAATTAATTATTTTTATTTATGCAATAAAATTAATACTTAATTAAATATAAAACATAAACATTAAATTTTTTTAAGATTTAAATAATAAATATTAAAATTAATTTTGAATAAAAAATTAAACTTTTTCATATAAAAATAATAACTAAAAAATTATTATTTAGTATTTTTTACCTACAAAAATTCTATTTTTTTTAGCTGACTTGAAAGTTTTGTCTCCTACAAGGCTACAACTTTAGTCGGTTCATCTTGGATAAAGTTTTACGAATCCTTTTATTTATTTATAGAGGAGTGTTAGGACCAGCAGAATTTGTGATGTTTAGCTATTAATTAGTCATCATCAATATTTTTAATGGTATAAGATGAAATCTAATGATATAAAATTAATCATTTTTTCTTTGATAGTTAAGTAATGGCTAAATTTCAACAAAAGTGCTAGTCCCTAGACTTTCTCTTATTTATATTGCTTAGAGGATTGATAATATAATAAAATCTTTTTATGTATATCTGATCTCTAATATTAGCATTTTTTTTTGGTAGTAATATTAGCATTATTTTATGCGAATATTTTTTACAGTAATAGTTTGTGTGGGTGGTGGTCCTATATATATACGGACCAGCCCCAGCTATGACACTGGCCCAACAAAGGGCCACACCAATAAAATCAAATCATATCCCATAATAATAAAAGAGGATATGAGAAATTACCCAAAAAAAAAAAAAAGAGGAAATGATAATACCAAAATAAATAAATAAATAATGGATACGATAAAATTTTCTTTTACTGAAAGGCTATAAATAGTGCGGTAAGAGCCTGCAAAGTTATTTTCAACCTTAACCACAGTATTTTTTTAGATTTTAGAGTTTCTATAAATATATCTTTTTCTCTCATTGGAGTCAGAGATTATAACTAATCAGTGGCTCTTCAACTCAATTCCTCAATTCCACTATAAATAATTCTATTTCATAAAAAGAAAAACATACACATATATATAAGCTAATATGATTCTGCATTGTTTACCTTGGAGATAACAATGAAGTAGATTGTTAGAGAAAACTGATCACTAACCATAGAACCGTTCTAAGAGGGAAAAAAAAAAAAGTGTATATACAGTTATACATACACACATCTCAATATTACATTCACACATGGACTGAAAATTCAAAGTAAAGAAACATACTCTTCATTGATTTGGAGGTTAATTGTTATTTCTAATAAGTGATAAATAACGTTGAAAATACTAAGAAGAAATAGGAGAGCCAATGGTAGAGTAATACTATACACATAATAAAATAATCCTTGGGAGGGCTACGAGACAAGCATATATATATATGTATGGTCCTCAACTTGCTTGCTTCTTCATCTTATTCATATTCATATTCATATCTATATATTTGTCTTGGCCATCGCAATCAGTGGGTTTCTTTTATTTGACCCATCCCATGGAGCAAAACCATATTTTATTTGGTGTCACATTTCTACCATATATATTTTTTCTTTACCATACAAATGCGCTTTGAAGACTTTAACAATAAACGAAAAGAGGAGGGAGAATATTTTAATAACAAAAGCCTTCATCACTTTGCCAGCAAACTGACAGCTACTTATTAAGCTGCTTATTCCTTAAGTTAAGATAGTGATGGCCTTACAACATTTTTACCCCTTTTTTATTTTAATTTTTATACGTTCTTATACTATCTAACATACATCATACCGGGAAGATTTTAGGAAAAAATTAAGTGAAATAACATAATATAAGAAGACACCACATCCAACTCAAAACCTTAAAGTGTCAAGTTGATGGGTCTCTCATCTTATAAACTTCCCACTCTTCCTTGCTTTCTTTGATATGGGACTAACTTCAACACTCCTTTGATTGATTGAATTGTAAACTATGAAGGTAAAACTAAGTATATATAGAGTATTGGCCTATGAAAGATAAAAGTAGATAAAGATAAGATAGAGATAAAGATAAAGATAACTATAAGATAAGATAAAGACTAAATTATAATTTAATTTGTGTATTCTGTTGGGCTGAATTTGTGGGCCGTGAGACGTCTTTATTGTTGTCATGGGCTAAGGTGGAAGAGTGGTTTAATACGCCCCCGCAAGCTGGAGGATGAAAGATGTCAAAAACACTAAGCTTATTCAGATTAAGATGGAAGGGTTGAGGAGACAAAGGCTTGGTGAAGATGTCAGCTAGTTGCCCAGAAGAGAAAATTGGGAGAAGTTTCATCACTCCAGCTTGAACTTTTTGTCGAACCAAGTGACAATCAACCTCTAAATGTTTGGTCCGTTCATGAAAAACCGGGTTAGCAGCAATATGAAGAGCACTCTGATTATCACAATATAAAACTGGTGGGCGGATAGGAGAGATGCGTAAAAATTGTAACACATTTAATATCCATTGAAGTTCACAAGTTGTGTTGGCAAGTGCACGATATTCTGTTTCCGTGGATGAGCGGGCAACGGTGGTTTGTTTCTTGGTCTTCCAAGAGACTAAAGAACTGCCTAAGAAGAAACAATAACCTGTTAAAGATCGTCGAGTGTCAGGACATCCGGCCCAATCAGAGTCACTAAAGCCGAGAAGCTGAATTTCTGATTCCCTTGGAAAGAAAAGTCCTTTGCCGGGACTAGTTTTCAGATATCGTAACACATGCTTGGCAGCTTGAAGATGAGATTCAGTAGGAGATGCCATGAATTGACTTAATTGTTGAGTGGCATACATGATGTCCGGTCGAGTAATGGTGAGATAGATAAGACGGCCAACCAAACGACGATATATAAAAGGATCGGATAGCAGGGGACTTTTGTCTTGATATAGTCTTGTGGTATTATCCATTGGAACAGAGGCAGGTTTAGCACCTAATAAACCAGAATCCTCCAGAAGATCAAGACAATATTTTCTCTGAGATAAGCAAATTCGCTTCTCTTATTGAGCAACCTCAATACCCAAAAAATATTTTAATGGGCCCAAGTCTTTAATTCGAAAGTGTTGGTGCAAAATAGACTTAATGGCAGCAAGTTCAGAAATAGAATTACCAGTGAGAACAATGTCGTCAACATAGACTAAAAGGATAGAAATTTGATCACCAATGAATTTGACAAATAAACTATAATCAGATGAGGTCTGCTGATATCCATGAGATAGCAAAAGATGAGAAAGTTTGTCATACCACATACGACTAGATTGTCGTAAACCATACAGTGACTTTAGTAGCTTACAGCATTGATTCGGTTGAGGAGATATAAATCCGGGTGGCAGAGTCATATAAACATCTTCAGAAAGATCCCCATGTAAGAAAGCATTATTGACATCCAACTGATGTATAGGCCAACGCTTCATAGAGGCCAATGCCAAAACTAATCTGATGGTGGCAGGCTTGACAACAGGGGAAAAAGTTTCCAAGAAATCAACACCTTTAGTTTGAGTGAACCCTTTAGCCACAAGGCGTGCTTTATATCGATCAATTGAACCATCAGGCTTGCGTTTGATGCGATAGACCCATTTACAGCCAACCGGCTTAACCCCTGCAGGGCAATCAACAAGACGCCAAGTTTTGTTCTGCTCAAGAGCATCCAACTCATCTTTCATAGCACTACGCCAATTAGAGTGTTGATTGGCGTCCTTAAAAGACTTTGGCTCAACGTCAGAATGTAGAGATAAAAAAAACTTTTTATGTGAAGATGAAAGAGAAGAAAAAGACATGACTGAAGATAAAGGATACTTGCACTTTGAGGGAGATTGATTTGTAGAGATGAGAGAAGAATTACACAAGTAATCAGAGAGATATGCTGGAGGTCGGTGAGGCCGGTCGGAATGACAAGGATGGGGTTGCTCAGGTGGTGAAGAAGGTGACGGGGGATGAAAAGGTGATGGTGGACTGATGTCTAGTGTTGAAAGTGATTCAGTGGTCATGGGTTCAACTTGGTTAGGAAACGATAGTGTGGAAGAAGGAGAGGTTGTTGGAGAAAATAAAGAACTAGGTGGAGTTGGGTCAATGGGTATAGGTGAGGGTTCAACTGGAAGACTAACTGAATCTTGTTTTTGAGAAGGTGTGTTTGGCAATGTTGGGCTGAGTGTCTGGAATTGGACATTTTTTGTGACTAAGGGCAAGATCATTTCATAAAAAATCACGTTTCTAGAAATCTCAATTCTTTTATCTTCTAAAACATAAACAATATACCCTTTAAAACCAAGTTGAAAGCCAATAAATACAGCCTTTTTGGCTCTTTGGATCAAATTTTGATCTGTTTGCCATTTGGGTAGAAACAAAACATAAGCATCCAAAAACTTTAAGGTCATGATAATTTGGTGGATGATTGAATAAAATCTCAAATGGTGTTTTAAAATTAATTGCGGATGATAGAACTCTATTAAGTAAATAAACAGCATGTCCAACAGCATAAAACCAAAAAGATGATGGTAAATTAGATTGAAACATAAGAGCACGAGCTATATTCAAAATATGTTGATGCTTGCGTTCTACCCTTCCATTTTGTTGAGGAGTTTCAACACAACTACGTTGATGAATAATGCCCTTTGAAGCATAAAAATCAGGTAAAATAAATTCTCGTCCATTATCGGAACGAATAGTTTTGACTTTGGAGTTGAATTGTGTTTCAATTAAAGTAATAAAATTTTTTATTTGATTTTGCACTTCTCCTTTTGATTTTAATAAAGTAACCCATGTAAAGCGGCTAAAATCATCAACAATAGTAAAAAAATATTTATGATTATGAATAGAATTTTGTCGAAACGGACCCCAAATGACAAATGTCACAAGCCTCGTTATGATGCATAGAGATAAAAGGAAATTGTTTATGTAAATGATTAAGTCTTTGCCCAGAAAGGTGTCCTAAACGAAAATGCCATATATTGGAAGGTGTAATGGGTGGAGATTGAATGGAATTTATGGAGTGTGTAGTGGATGAATTTTTACCGAAATTAGGTTCAAAGACATATAATCCCTCTCTCATTCTGACCAAATCAATCGTTCCCAAATTGTTGCTCTGTAGAATGCAAGAAGAAGATGAAAAAGACTAAATTATAATTTAATTTGTGTATTCTGTTGGGCTGATGAAAGATCCAAAAGAGGCTCTAGATGATGTTGCTGGTGTGTCCTTTCTCCTTGATCCATGGATGTCAGCAGAGCTCAAGAGGAGCTCTGATACCATAATAAAATTGTGAAAGAATAGGAAAATAAAAGAATTGTGAAAGAAAAAGATGAAGAAAATTTTATTGATTGTTGATTGATTGAATTGTAAACTATGAAGGTAAAACTAAGTATATATAGAGTATTGGCCTATGAAAGATAAAAGTAGATAAAGATAAGATAGAGATAAAGATAAAGATAACTATAAGATAAGATAAAGACTAAATTATAATTTAATTTGTGTATTCTGTTGGGTTGAATTTATGGACCGTGAGACGTCTTTATTGTTGTCATGGGCTAAGGTGGAAGAGTGGTTTAATACCTGCAACACTAACAATTTATTTATTAGCAAAGCAAGGAAATGAAGCGTGAGATTAGCAAAACATAATCTGGCTATCATCTGAATCACTTTGAGGGTTTGTTGTTGTTGTTGTGATGATTGATTGGATGCTTAAAAGGAGATACCCACGCACTTGCTCCATAATTTGCTCTCACAAACTTTAGTGGACTAATAAGACAATGCTCAAGTAGCACCTATTATGCTTGCTGACCCCCTTTCACAACAAATATAAAAAACAAACCACATGGGAACACTCAACATACAAAGAGAGGGAGCTATGCTTATGCTATATGTGAGGCCCCGTGCTAAAGTTGGCTCGAATAATTGATTAAGGCCTTATTTGGAGCTACTTATGTGGCCTAAACAAGAATCTATCTTGCTTTAACTCTTTGCTTTTTCACGTGCTTGTTTTGGAATCTTGGCATGCTATTAATTCTTGCATCTTAACTTGTCAAAAGCATACGTAAATATATGCTTCAAAAGTTCCATAAGTATCTCTGCTTTTCCTCGTTGGAGAATTTTTTTTAATTTCAGTTTGGCACCACCTTCATTATTATGCCTATATGCTTGCTTCAGAACGGAGATATAACGCCGTTTATTACATTATTAGAGACTAAAAAAATTATCAAAATAATAATCTTACTTATTGGCATTTGACTGAACTAACAATAATAACAAGAGTGTTACTAAAAGCTATCCTGATAATATTTCTTTGGTTGCGTGTCTCTGTCATCTTAATTATATACTTAATTGGCACAGCTACGAAATTCTAGAACATAAAAATGTGTCAAAGGAACTAATCTTTTTTCTTTAAATTACTATAAGTTAAATATAACATAACCGAAACCAGCCATAACATCCAACAAGGGATTTTGTCACCACCTGATGGCGCAAGTTCTTGTTGGTTTCATGGGAGCAGAGGCATAAGAGAAAAATTAAAGAATCCTCGATTAATTCGATAACACGAACCTAGTGTCTTGTATCAAAAGAAAGTCCTCTTGGTGTGTTGTTGTTTATTTGACATGACGCCAAAGATAACATAAAATATAAGTATAGGGTGGTATAAGTTATTGCCCGGTATCAAATGTTACTTATTTAAATAATAATCTCTGCTTTAATTTAATTTCAACCAAACCCTACAGCCATGAATATTGAATAGGAGATGCAGTGTGCCGCTTCTTGTTTGGTTTAGAGGTATCAGTCCCTTTCATTTCAACACAAAATATGCCTAACAAAGAATTTATTTTATATATAGAAGCAATGGAATTGAAGTTTCAAAATGAAATAATTGTTGATTACCATCTTTTAATGAATAACAATGAATGGCCAAATTAGATGTATTCCTAATAATAGAACTCCAATTATGTCAATAGTTCAATTTTATGACCAGACAAAAAAAAAAAGGATTTATAATACATAACAATTTTGTTAGGTAGTATTTATTGGTTGTTGAATTGCAGCAGTGTTGTTATTGGTAAAAGAATTGCTGTAGCATTGAAAATAATTAAAGTTTAATAATAAGAAGAAAAATGAGAGAGAGTAAGGACAAAGTTGAAGGCGTCAAAATCTAATTAACAACTCATGATTTCCTGTGTAGAGTGTAACCACAATGTTATTTTTAGAGTAATAGCTATTTTTTTTAGTGTGATCTCACCTTTTAGAGCAACATCGCTTTGCTTTTTCTTTTGACTTCACCTTCCACTTGTTGGATGAAAAACAACTTCACTCACCTGCTGCACCCCCATCATCATGGTATATAAATTAAACCAGTTTTATTTGTACCCTTTGATTTTTCTTTACAAAGACGAATGATGTGCACAGTTGATGACACAGTACAGTGTGTGGTTGTTAAGTTGTTCGTGATGGCAGGGGAACATTCTCCCCCTTAAACCGGGTCACAGTCCTGAGCAGAATCTTCCAAACTCATTGGAGAATATAACATTACATAACATATAGAGAGAGAGAGAGAGAGAGGTTGATGATCAAAGATTCAAAAGAAAAGTGGGTATGTATGTTGTGTAGGAAGAATGGCAGTTAGGGAGGTTGGGTTGCTTCTTGAAAGGGTTTGTTGTATGTTATGTAGACTGTAGAGAAATGGGTGTGAAAGTGACTATATATTGCTTTCTTATTGTTTGTTTGTTTGTTGTATCATGTATGCTGTGATGTATCTAATGGATTCGATTCGTGCTGTGTCGCTGGCAGCTGTAGCTTTCCTTGATCATCTTGTTTACATCACTTTGATTGCAATCAACTTGTTCCGTTTTGGGTGATGGGAAGTCACGGCAAAGGAAAAGACGGCGAAGGCACTTCTGGACTTAAAGATGATGACAAGTATGAACCACAATTGAGATTCCATACCCCCACAGCAGCAGCACCACAGGTCAGATGATCCCTTTTAAATCTGTTATTGTGTTTTGTGACAGGACAAAGGGATACTGCTTGCTCAAGTGTATGTTGCAGGGTGTTCAGTTATGATATGTTTAATTTTGTGATTGTTAGTTGATGTATGAAAATGAAATTAAAAAGCAAAGCTAAGCTAGTGTAACTGGTGGTGCATGGCCCAGCGGCAAATGCAAGATGGATATGTAGAAAGAGTGGTACATCAGAGATTGAAACGTGTGAATATTACTTGGAACCATCCAGTAAGCAGGGATGTTGCTGTTATAGGATCATGGGACAACTGGGAAACCAGAGACACCCTGCACTTGCAGTCTCCCCCTCATCCTCATGCTTATGCCATTGTTAAAGCACTCCCAACAGGTATCTATCATTACCGTTTCATTGTAGATGGTTATCTCACCCATGCTCCAGAATTCCCCTGGGCTTTTGATCATTCTGGTTTCCCCTACAACATCTTGGATTTGCAGGTACTTGTTTTCTTTTCTTTCCAATTCTTGAACACTTGTTGGACTACTTCTCCTCTAATATCTACTTAATGCTTAACCATATTTGCAGGATTATATTCCAGAAACGGCTGCAAGGTTAGGTGATGCCCAAGATCCTCCATCCCCACCATGGACTTATGATAACATGCTCTTAAACGACGACGAATTTGGCAGACCTCCGCCGGAGTTACCACCACAACTACCACTGACAACAAGAGATGACCCTTCTTCTTCATCCACGGTTCTCCCTAGACCCTCCCATCTAGAACTCAATCATCTATACATCCACAAAACCGATGGGGGTGACTTCGCCGCCCTGCGTTCGACGGAGAAGTTTGGACAGAAATATGTGAGCATGGTGTTGTACAAGTCCCTGCCAAGGGAAAGATGATCAAAGATTTTTGAGTTTGTGTATTGTGTTTGAACTATGTTGGGCTCATGAGACCATTTATTTGTTTGTTAACGTCAGTAATGTAGTACGTAGGTAATGAGCATTCAGCAATCAGCAATGTATTCCCCTCTTAAAAACTGAAGGGAATGTTATTTATTTATTATAAATGATCATTTATATCCATAAAAGATGAAAACACTGACATATGTACTCACACTATATCGAAACTAAACTTGTACCCACGCAAGATGCCATCAGTGGGTATAAGTTTAGTTGCGATTTAGTGTGGGTACATATGTCAGCATTTTCATCTTTCATGAGTACAAATGGTCATTTATTCTTTATTTATATACACAAATACAATACATATTCATCTCATGTTCTAGAATTGGCAATGGTTAAACGGCACATACACTGATGTTCAGCCTAATGCCTACTCCTCTCTTGCATGAACGCCTATCTTTCTTTTTGAAATTATAACATACTATCAAGTGTCATCATCAAAACACTTTGTATGATTCATCTGTTACAATAAGAAAGGAATGAAAATATCTTGTTAATTTTACATGCTACAATTGGTTAGGGAGCAATCCAAGGGTTCTCAAGTGGTAGGACATACCAAAGACGATGATGTATTATATCAGCGCACGGAAGCTGTTTGCTGAAATGCCCCAAAGGAACACTGTTTCCTGGTCTTGTTTGATTTCAGGATATGCACAAATCACTATGCCATTGGTAGTGCCCTTCGAGCTTGCCAAGACGGAAGGCTTAAACTCAGGCATGGATATTCATGCCTTAATTTCTAAGTCTCCATTCTCTTCAGACATGCCCATGTATGATGATGCTCCTCGTGTCACATCATGGAATTCTATTGCCATAGGGGGGGATCCAACTTCTTGTGTCGTGGAATTCTATGATCTCTGGCCTTGACCACAATGAACAATTTGAGGAAGCAGTTGCCTGTTTTAATACAATGAGGAGACATGGAATGGTGCCCTCAAATTTCTCAGTTATTACCACTTTGAGTTCTTGTGCAAGCTTGGGTTGGATCATGTGCGGAATAGGGCAATTGCCAGATCAGGTACGGACTAGAGACTTGAATAGAGCACTTGTCTTGTATGGCAGACCTCCTTGGACGAGCGGGTGATGTCACCAAGCTAGATGACTTTATCAAAACAATGGCAATGGATGGAGAACAGTTTTAGGAGCATGTTGCCAAGATGCTTATTGAGCCCCAGAATGGTGTGAACTATGTTCTACTTTCAAAAATAAGGGATGCTGGATATGTGCCTGAAAGCAAATACGCACTCTATGATCTTGAACTTGAAAACAAACAAGAGCTGCTGAGCTATCATAGTGAAAAGTTGGCAATTGCTTTTGTTCTCACTCGAAACTCTGAACTACCAATCAGGAATTCAGGATAATCAAGAACCTTTGGGTTTGTGGGGATTGTCACACTGCTTGAAGAAATATAGAAATAGGCAATAAGATGCCATTTTCAGAAACTTTGACTAATAAGAAAGGAGAGTGTCCTCAAGGACAGTTAACAGGTTATGCTTTCAGTTTCTATATCTAATTTGCTTACACCAATCTGTTTGTGGGGTAGGGACCATGAGTCCAAAATAAAAATGTTATTCGTTAACAATTTAAGCTACAGAGTTAATAATATACTTTGATTTTGATTATTGGGAAACACACTATGCATGGGAATAATAAGGCCTAGAAATCAAAGTTGTTGGATGTCGCCGTCCTTTGAAGGATAATCAACTTCTGCCCTGAAAGCGATTCTTATATGTTCCTGTTCGTGTCAAGGAGGAGGATGGACAGAGTGTAGGCCCACACATTCGTCCAGTGCCTCTATGTGTGGTGACCTGGTCAATACGTAGTTGCTTCGTATCTTCCATTGCGAACATGCCACGTGACTACGCGAAGAATACTTTTCCATATATTAATATATTAACTCTTGAGTTTTTATAAAGGAAGCTACAAGGCAGGACTCTTCTTTCTCCTCCATGTTTGCATTAATATAATGTGCCTTCTTTTACTTTCTGAACATATATACAAGTGACAAAGCAATGATTGTTTGTTTGATTTTGATTCAGTTAGAATTGCACAAGACATTTTAAATCGTGTGTTAACAAATTATTGGTATTGGTAAAGGCAGAACCAGAACCCTTTTCTAGGGGGAAAAAATCTCTAGAAGTCTATATCCAAGATATTGGTAAAAAAATTCAAATAATAATTATGTATAATTTTATTATTTTAATTCAATGATGATTAAATATCCTGTTTTATCTTTGAAAAAATATACGTAGACAATGAGAATACTAAGATGTTCAATTCAATAGATATATAAATAATTATATTTATTATTTTTAATTGGATGATTATTTCTTTTTTCTACTTAACAAATCCGTCTATCTTTCTATCTTTTTGCATAGCTATAACTAAAGTTCAAAAAGTAAGCTTGCTTTTCCAACCTTGCTTACGCTCTGAACACTCCTTGCGTGACAAGTCAAACAAAGTAAATTATGTTTATTGCATTAAGCTCCGTTGGGGATCTTATGACAAGTAAAACAAACTCTATACTTTGCTAAATTAGAACAAAATAAATGCTGAATAGTTGGTTGTCCGGAAACAAAACAAATCCTTCCTATGACGTGATAGAAATCCAGAATCGCATTGATGATCCTAAGGGTGTTCACTTCAGTGAATGCTGCTTCCATTATGGAAGGTAAACATTTCAGAAACAATACTAATTAAGGAGAGTTAACATACTTCATTCATAACATGGTCCATAGAACAGAAGAGGGGAGATTAATAATACATACTCCGGCAGAAGCAGCTGCAAACATGCAAAAAAAAGTGACCAAAAATTTCTACAAGTAGGACACCTATCAGTTTCTTTTAAGTTAGAAGAGAAAGAGGAGGATAATTCAGGGGGAATGGATCCTCTCAATTTTTTTTAACAATGGAGGGAGTAAAGTGTGATCTCTCGCCATTAATTATTATAAGTGGGACCAAGAGAAAACATGAGAAAGAGTGTATTGAAGGGTTATAGATTACATTTTACTCCCTCAATTTTTTTTAACAATTGAGAGGATGCATTCCCATATGCAGGGACCAGCCACCGGTTATCTCTTGCTTCAGAGTTGAATGCTGCTTTCATCTTCTTAATGAATTCTTCGCATTTCTTGTTTAACTCCTCTGTGTCCACTGCACCATGTCCATCAACAATCACTATAGCATTATTTGGCTCTCCCTCTCTCTCAACTTGTTGTTCTACCATGGTTACAATCTTGTCTTCAAAGTCTTCTTGTTCAAGAGTGTCTTGCAATGAATTCTCACGTTCCACTATCATCAAAGTGTTTTCTTCTTCTGGCGGGGATGCATTGAGACCAGAGTTGATGGCTATGAAGAACATGAGTCCATTGCAGAGAAGGAAGATGCAGGTCTTGGAGAACTGCTGGAGGAGGAAGGGCTTCAAGGAGTAGAAGATGAAGAGAAGCAAGGAAAGCAAAACACTAACAAGACAAAAAGAAAGCACAGGCTTCATCATCATTATCTTGCCTCTCGGGTTTGGATACTCCATCATGCTATGAAGTGCGTTGTGGCCATCTCTCTCTATTTATATATTATTAGGCTTTGCCATCGACGTGGGTTTGGGAGTTACAACTTACTTTACGTAATTTTTTGGGGACTTTTCCAGAGTAGACTCCAAAGTCAGTCAACCCGTCAACCAATCACCAGCACACGGTAAGGCCCTTCATTTCATTTTATAATATGATTATATGTTTAATAAAGGTGAAAACTCGGAAACAACTTGGGTTGGTCGAGTGGTTAGCTCACTCGTCCGCTTAAACAAGTGTCAGGGTTTGAATTCTCCGCCTTATGTATGCAGCAACCCATTGACCAGCGACAGACCCTTAAATAGAGATCCGATTCGCGACGGATTAGTCTTTGACCTGTCGGATTAGAGAATACCGTGGACAACCAAAAAAAAAGTGAAAACTCGAATGCAGTCAAATTGATAATTTAATTAAACATGTCAAGTTATTTAACTATTTTTAATTATAAATTTAAATTTTCTAAATTTTTTATTTTTATTTGTGAGAATAAAGTATTTTTTTTATCTTACTTATAAAATAAATTATGAAATAGCAAATAAATCTATCTATCATTATGAAATACTTGATATAGTTTATAATTTTCTTTATTTTACCTTGCCATCCTGTTATCTTAATCATCCTTTTTTTTTTGGTTGAAAATTATATCTTCCACTCATCTCTGTTTAAATTTTAGTAACAAGATTGTTATTTGTGAAATATATATAATTTTTGCTTCATATACAATTTAATTTTTTTTTGAAGATTGGAGAAAATATTTTACAAAAAATTAAAAATTTTAAGTATTTTAGGTGCATCATATAGAATAATAGAGAAATTAAATATGTGTAAATCATAAGATCTAAGCAAGTTGGTTAAATAGCAGAGTGTATTTGGTTTTGTATGTGACAAAAAAGTACCTTTTAAACTTAAAGGTAAATTCTATCGCACTGCTATCAGATCAGCTATGCTTTATGGTATAGAGTATTGGGCGGCTAAAAGGGAGCATAAACATAAATTAAGTATGGCAGAGATGAAGATGTTGAAATGGATGAGTAGTCATACGCGATTGAATAGAATAAGGAACGAAAATATAAAAAAGAGAGTTGGAGTAACACCTATTATGAAAAAGATGTAGAATCACGTCTCAGGTGATTTAGACACATGAGAGAAAGACCAACAGATCACCGAATAAGGAGGATGAATGAGATGAAATATAGACAAAGGTGAAAAACAGAAAAAGACCTAAGAAGACCAACTATAAAGTGGTCAAATAAGATTTACATGTAAATGGTCTTTTTGTAAACATGATACATAATAGAATATTTAATCCATATAACTGATCCTACCTACTCCACTTAGGGGGACAAACTTTTGTTATTATTATTGTTGTTGTATACAACGTAAAATTTTAAATACTCTATTTTATCATTAAATTGAGCAGGACATATATTAACTCGGTAACCCAAAATACAAATAATACATTTCAATAGTACTTACTATGAGAGTCATGATTTGGCGCTAAAAGCATAAAACCAAAAACAGGAGGAATGCTTGATTCACATATTTGAAAAATGTAAGTCGAGAAACTCCGTCGTTACGCTGGAACCTGGCTGGAAAGTGGATTGCGAATTCTTTGTAACTACCAAATATATTACTTAAATTTGGGTAACGCCATACATGGACTTTTCCTCCAATTGTTAATTAATTATATAGTTCTAGATTACCTTACAAATTAAGTAGACCTGGTGTTGATGTTACATCCGGTGTGTTCTTTGCTTGATTGGTCATTGATAGAGAATTAATCTACCAACCATTGAAATATCTACTTCCGCGTTGAATAGCACTTCGCACTGTTATTACTTGTTTGAAAATGCCATTGCTCTCACTCAAAAGAAGGGCATGTTAATAATTTTTGAAGAAAGAAAAAAGAGTTAAATCTCAAAGTAGTCCTTGAAGTTGCACTCGAATCTTAAAGTGATTCTTGAAATCATTACTCAAATTCAATCTCAAAATTACTCTTCATATTAGTTACTAAAATAATTTCCGTCCATCCTTACTATTGGAAGGACTAAAACGACTTTATTTTGTACTTAAAAAAAATCTTTTTGAACTTCCCTCTCCAACTCTACTCTCACACACTCAGCAGTCAGCACTCAACACTATTCTCTCACTCACAATAGCAGAGGCAAGCTTTCCTCAATTCTCTTTGTCGCCGCCTCTCACGACCTCTGTCTCGATTTTGTGCCGCTGGCTCTCCAACTTAGTCTTTCACAATCTCTAATCTGTTTTCCCTCACCACCACGAGATGAAGGTGCTCTCCAACCACGTCATCTAAATTTCGTACTTTTTCACTGTTTTCAAGGGCTTCGTCAACCGCCCCACTCCTCCATCGCCACCATCAACGCTTTCAAGCGCGCCGCACTCGCTGGCGACTCCAAGGCCCACTAACAGCTCTACAATAGCAGTAGCTTTCCGTTCCTCTCTACTTATAGCCGTATGTGCTCTTCTCTTATCTACTCTCTGTATTCTTCTGCATCCTTCTTTTTTTTCTACGACCAAAGTGAGTTATTTTTTTTAGTTATTTAATTATTATTGTTTAATGTTTTGGGTGATTGTTGTTATTGCTGATTTTCTGCTGGTTCTGATTCTGCTGGCTGATACTCCATAAGAAGAAATTTGACCACCATATAATAACCTTGATTTACCACTGTCTACTTTGAATCGAGGACTAGGAGGTCATATCGCTAGTGCCATAGTACTCAAACCTTGCAATGTCATCTTCTGATTTTATCTGCCGGGAATTTCAAGTTTTCAACTTTGTAACAATGAGTTTTTACTGGTTATAATAACTCAATTTAAAAAGGAGTGGCACCAATATGAAAGAACTCATGAAGGAATCAATGGTTTATTTTTTTTTTATACTGTAATTATGGCTATTTTTTTGTGATTGTTGCTATTTAAGTTGATTAATACTTGTTATTTAAGTTAATTGATCTTTTGTGATTGTTGATTTTTTTTCGTGATCTTTTGTGATGGTTGGTTTTTTTTATTCTATAATTTTTGCTGGTTCTGATGATGTTATTGCTATTATGAAGTTAAAGAAGAAGAACAGTGTGAAAAAGAGAATTAGTGAAGATAATTGGGGATTATGTTTTTTTTATAAATACAAAACGACGTCGTGTTAGGGAGGATTAGCGTTTTTTTTTTTGTATAAATATAAAATGACGTTGTTTTAATCTTTCTAATGGTAAAGATGGACGAAAATTATTTTAGAAACTATTATGAGTCTCGGAGAATAATTTCGAAGACAAATTTAAATAATTATTATTTTTAAAAATCACTTTAAAATTAATGGGGAGGATCTCAAAACTCATATTAATAAAAACTAGAATGAGACCCGCGTGATGCGCGGACGGTAAATTAATGATAGTATATAATAAATATTAAAAATGATTATGTTTTGTAGAATTAAATTAAATATGTGTAAATTAAAGTTAAATTTAAAAGGTATTATTGTTAGAGTTGTTGCTTTGTTCTTTGTGTCGTAGATTCTTGTGAAGGCATGTTTTTTATGAATTGTTGAGTTGTATGCACTTTCTATTATGTTGTTTGTTCCATCTTTGCATGTATGTTCTTCTTTCGAAGATGTACCTTGAATTTGTATGATTTTCTTTCTCCTTACTCTCTTGATTTGCATGCAGTTTTCTAATGACATATACAATAAAAAGAATAAAAATGTGTAGCTTTTTTTTAAATAAGTTATTTTTAATAAGAGTAACTGAAATAATATAAAGTGAAATTACCTGTTAATATTTTTCTTTGACCCACTATGTGACAATGTCTCAAGTGATATAAATTCAAAATAGAGTTGGAAAATGTTTAATTTAAAAATACAATTTAAAAATATAATAAATATGTTTGTTTTATATCTTTTCATCTAATATAATTATTTCTAAGTAAAGAAACTTTTCTTCTTTTGTGGGTGTTAATGTTTTGCATAGACGAACCACACGAACTTTGATAAACCAATTGTCTGTTTATTTGGTGATATGATATTGTCCAAAGAATTATATTCTATTGAGTAAGTTTGAGATGCTGTGTAGTGCGAAAATAAATTTCTTGTGATAAGAGACTTATATAAGTAAGTCAAATAGTATGAAATTTAAATATTTATAACGTAAAATTTATTATGATTAATAGATTATTATGACATTTGTAATATGGATGTTTAGGGATATGGATTCTTGTAGGTTACAAATTTGGTTAGACACTATTAATTTTTAATTATTGTCATCGGTAATTATGCAGCCTAATTTGCATATATTTCTATTACTTGTATTTTTTTTTGTATATTTTATTTTTTTTGTTAATTTGAAAATAATAGTTGATTTGGCAAAAAATTAGTGGTTGAATCTAAAATTTTGACAAGTAAGCGATGTTGCTGACATGACATTAGTAAGAAGAGAAAGGTGTCTTAAAAATAACGTGGGTAAACTTATGTATCTACTTTTATATATTAAGAATAGATAAATTAATATACATGGATGTTTCTTCTGCTAAGTATCAGAATGTTTTTTTTTCATACCGAATGAATGTTCTTTTATATATTTTTCAAATTTTTTTTGTATTGCAAATGTGAATGTCTCTATTTCTTTAAGAAATTCATAATTTTTTTTTAATTTTATAGATATCTAATTATTTTTGCCAAAATGTAAATGGATATTTCTTTTGTTAAGCATTAGAATATTTTTTTTCTATTAAATGAATGTTTTTTTTTATATTTCTGTAATTGTTCAAGGACAATTTGTGCTCCACCACTGTTTCCTTAAACAATTCTTGAAACTGAACCAAGTGTAAGGTAGAGACCGATTTTAAGGGTATCTACGTGATCTCTTTGACACGCCTTCCCTATGGGCGAAACTTCATATTCTTCGCTACCCGGGAAGGCCTTCGGTTCGGGGTCTCCCATCTGGCTCAACGGAGACCTTCAATTCTGCGACTGTGACAGAGCTAAAGAAGCTTACATGCATGGCATCCGAACTCATACACATTCCAACCACGATAGCGTTTTTGAAATGAGTTTCTACGATCCCACCACTGAAAACTGGGCTCTCCTTCAACAAACCAAGTCCCTCTTTGGATCGCAACATCAGCAACTCAATGCATTACTGCATCACTTTCAGTTTGAAAAGTTGTAGAGTCTTGGATAAGGACAGAGACGGAGAAAGACTGAGATCTGTGTATGTGATGGTTATTGGAGGTGGGTAGGTTAATATAAGAGAAAAGATGGAAGTTTCTATAGGTTTTAATTAGGTTTACTTAATCAATTTTAAAGTTTTTTAAATTTTGAATTTAAAAATTTTAAAATTAATTATCAATATAATTATAATTAATTAAGTTATTTCATTGTTAGAGAAGTTAATTCCATATATTTTTTCATAAAAAAAAAAACTGGGACAACTCATCAAGTGCCAATATCTCCAGGTAAAGATTACGTAGGCCCAATTTTTCTGTAAGAGATTGGCAAAAAGTGAAAAGTTAATTAACATTAGATGGCTAAATAATTAACTTTTGAAATCAAAGACAAAGTTACTACACCATCAATATAAAAGCATTTGATATTATCAATCAAAATTATTTTATTGATTAAATACTAATCTGGAAAACCAACAGTAATTTGTACATCTATACATATAAAAATAAAGACAATTTAGTGTTGGAATTTTTTTTTTAAAATCCACAGACATAATTTATTGTAATTGCCCCTCCTTTCTGTATAAATAAAATACCCCTATCTATAACCTATAATCGGATAAATACAATAAATATTTTCATTATTTTACCTTTATTATGCAAAAAATTAACTTCTAATTATAATTATAATAATATATAAAATTTAAGATGTCTGCCATTCAAGCCAGCCACTACAAATGTACACAAATTAGATGAAATAATTTTTATTACATAAAATAATTTTTATTAACAATAACAAAGTACTAACATAAGCAATGACAATGTATAATTGTATGCATTCATTTTTCATGGAGTTGCAAAATGAAAGCATACTCCAATGTCCAATCCATATTCCATACAAGGCTATAGGCTATAGTAAAACTACAAATCCCAACATCAGGGGAATTTTACTCGACTAAACGAGCTTAAACAATCAACAATTAAAAGTAAAGTCTAGGAGCCAGCCATCAACAAAAAGTTATATAGCTTTGGTTCTGCTAATAATGTATGTATGTAGCTATATACCCATCCAATCAAAAAAAATATAGCTATGTCTGTAATTCCAAAATAGCTTGCTCCAATCCAACACCAAACCTTTTTTAAGTGCTGCAAGTCATTACATTGTCCTCTAGTCCTGCCACATCGATTTGCTCCTCAGTGTTCACAATAGCTGAATCACCAGCACCCTTTCTGCGCTTGTGTGGCTGATTCAAATCATTGTCCTTGATCTCCTCTAGGACATTCTCACCTGAATCACAATGCTTTGAAACTTCTGTCCCATCATCATCATTCACAGTCTCTATATTTTCATCATTTTTGTCATTGGACACTTCAGAACTCTCTTCTATCTCAGCCTCGCGGAGTAGGGTTTCTATCGCACTCATCATGTGTCTGTTAACCTATTGCAAAGGCCAAAAACAGCATAAATACAATCGCAAGATCACATACAAACTGTAAATTGCATATTTATGAATGCTCCTCTTTAGAAGATTTATTTCTAAATGTGAACACCACCTAATTAAACTTGCCAACTCTCCATTGAATCTCATTTCAAAGAAGGCCTAAGATTTTTCAGTGACTTTGGGTTAACAGAAAATAAAACAAATTAAGGGTTGGATTTGAAGTTATCCACATTTGGTGTCAAATATAAAACAAGAAGCAAAAACAGATAGTCAATGGCAATAACATCCACCTTCCTAATTAAAATAGTTTGGGAGTAAAATCAAATTCAAGCTTTCCCAAATACCATCACCAACAATATGCTCAGACAATTAGAAAGAGACATGATGTACTACCTCTGGGTTCTGAAGAAATTCAGCTATGTCAATTGAACATGAAGGGCATTTCATAACATTCTTCTGTGCTCGCAAGGTGCGCCCACCTTCGCTTCCCCTCTTTCTGATAAAGCTTTTGCCAGAAAAGGCACCCTCCAAACAGGATTTGCAGAAGTTGTGGCCACAAGGAGTTGTCACAGGGACGCTCAACACCTTGCGACACAAGAGGCATGCAAACTCTGCAAAATTGATGAATCAAGAAGCAAAATTATATCAACTTAAGAATCTCATACATAGTAATAACTGCAAAGGAATCAAATCAAAGTGGTTTAAGAGATGGTTAAAGTCTTTATAGGAAAGTCCAAGGCAACATGTACCTTTCATAAGCCTATCTCTCACTGGCTTGGTCTTGACTTTTCGTACAATTTTTATCTTTTCTGATATCCCATGTTCATACCTTATAGCATCCATTTTCTTGCTTGGTGGTGGGGGTCTCTTCCACATCCAGCATTCCTTTTCCTCCTGAAATGCATAAACAATAAAGGTGGAATTAAATTCAATGGAACAAAGAATATGCAAAATATCTAGGGCAAAACAAGTGATGATTATCTTGTCTTAACCTAGTAACCTAGTAGAAAGAAGGGGCAAATGAATCAATACCTCATAATGCAATAACATTTAGAATTTTAGATACAAGAAAAATAAACAGACCATAGTTTTGTACAACACCACTTACATCATAATCCCATGCTGCAGCTTTCTTCCTTTCAGTTACATCAATTGCCCCCTTCAACTCTTTAACCACTGGAAGTGGGTGTGGACGGTCTCCATGTTCATCACTGCAGATGAATGACCCAAAATAAGTTCAAGATTGCATGTATATGCGCTCACACAAAGACACACATTGATACAAGGAACCAACCTTGTCCATGGAGCTGGTTCATTGTCACATCTAACGAACAAATATCTGCAAACCAAGCAACCCTAACCCAAAAAGAGGACTCTTGAGGATCATTTTGGAGAAAGATAATCAATTCAATAGGGGAAAAATGTTAGGATCTATTAAATGTAATTAATTACAAGGATTTCCTAGTATCTTACTTGTATTCCCTTCTTACGCCAGCATTTCTCGATTCGATAAACTCCATCATACCTCACTCCGAATTGGGGTGCATAAGCAGATCGTTTTTCCTTGTGGGACCTGACAAAGATTGAGAACAACATGAACAAGGCAAAAATATTTACACAGAAGCACGAGACTCGGATGAAAGGCATGACCAAGACAATCCAAAAATATGAGCAAGCACGAGAATCAACTGAAAAATTAAACAGACTAAACCATTCATATTCACACAGTACGTCAACACAAATTAGAAGGAAACTTTGGGAGAAGAAATAAAAGCCAAGGCAATGAAATAAATTGATTTTATTGCATATAAGCATAAATAGATTTGGAATAATAAAAAAGCAATGTGGGTATCTTCTGGTGCATAGATTTGGTCAATCAATTACATGTGATGAAGGGGAATGATTATAAAAATGATTGACATAACTGACCTCACAACCCTAACAGGATAACCTTGTTGGCAACTCACTCTGAGGGCCTCATTCATGTTGTCAAACTTCTGGTCAAATGAATGTGTTTTGTTGGTGCGTTTGTTGCCACTAAGGTCCTTTCCACCACTGCAGACAAAACAACCACAAAGAAACTCAATCAACAGAGACATAGAAAACAAGCAAATGAGTATGCAAAGCAGTTAGTTACCTTCCAGTGTAGAGGAACCACTCTCCATGATCCTCGTCATCAACATAGCCACCTGAAAGTGCTACAGACTGAGCACCAAAACCCTTTTGACCAGCAATGCCCGCAACATGAGGGAAATGGGCGCCCCACTGCCTGCAATCCATTCTGTCCTCCCAAGTATCACCAACAAGAACCCCACGATTGTTCCTGGGATCATACTCAGCAGTGATTGGACCCAAAAAATCCGAAGGGATCGTCACAAAAATCTTACCACTGCACGCGTTGGCCTTGCCAGTCTTCTTCGCCCGCTCAGTGGTGAAGCAAGTGTCTGGAAGCTCGTCGTTTTTTCGAGAAACATACACCTTGGGCTGCGCCACCGCACCAACCATCCCCGTGGCCTTCATCTGCCTTGCCAAACGGATCGCAATGGCCAGCTGGTCGTTAATCCGAGGGTTTTCGGCCATCTTAGGTGGGATCTGACTGCGACAATTCGCACAGGTCCGCTTTGCCTGCCCAATCCACTTCTGGAAGCACTTCAAACAAAAGTTGTGACCACACGGCGTCTGCACACCCAACCAAAAAAAAAAAATCAGCTCCGAAAAATTGAATGGTGTGAACATTGACATGAGGAAGCAATCCAGAACAGAACAAACTAACCGTCACGGGTCTCTCCGGCAACTGCATGCAGATTGAGCAGTTCAGACTCCCATCGAAGATGTCCTTCTCTGCTTTGCCATTCTCCGCTGCTGCGAGTGGCTTCGAGGAGCGAGAAACGAGCTCCTGTCTCTTCTTTGCCTTCTCCTCGTCAGTGAGTGAGGTGTCCCCCTGAATCGCCCGGATCGCCGCCACTAAGCTGTCGGAGTTTCCGGCAACGGCAGGAGCCGATGCTTGAACAGGGGCAGGATCGGCACAGTCAGGGCACTCCCAAGTGCTGACCTCGGCCATGGTAGGAGGGCCGGTGCCGGCGGGGAGACAAGGCTGGTGCCACGGGGTATGGCAGGTCCGGCACGTGAGGCACTCGTGTGGTGGTGGTTTCTGCTTGCAGAGCATGCAGGCACCGTCGGAGTCGCACGGAAGTGCCTTGGAGTGGGCCATGTAGTGGTGTGTGACTGGCGAAAGAAAATAGTAGCGGGTGAAGAGAGAGAGTGTGAGAGACAGTGATAAAAAGACGGGATTTTATATTGTTGGGAAGGGAAGGGACTCTACTCTAATATTTACTATTTAGTATCATCCATTTTGGCGTACAAAGGAGGAGGGAACATTCTTTTTAAATTTTTATCCAATTTTCGCCTTTCCCTCTACTCTTGTTTTTTATTTTTATTTTTTGTCTTTTTCTTCTTCTTTTTTTCCAATAAAATATTGGTAACTTGCAAGATTGACTCATTGTGAAATGAATATGAATATGCACTACTAAATGGGGATATTCTTTTATAAACATAAATATAATGAAAATATATGTACCAGTAACTGATATTTATTTATAAATATGTATATTATAATAGGAATATAGTGGATTATGATTTAAACGTGTCGCAGTAAAAGTGTAACGGTTTGCATTGAATTACGTGTGAAAAAATAGCTACATTTTTTTAGCGGTATGTTAGTTTTTATATAGACAAGCATTACATAAAAAATTATTATAGAGGTATAGCGGTTTATTTTCACACGCAACTCAACGTCAATCGCTATTCTTTTACCGCAATTTACGTTTAAATTATAATCTACTGTACTCCAATCGCAGTTTTCTACTCAACGTCAATCGCTATTTTTTTACCGTAATTTACGTTTAAATCATAATTTACTGTACTCCAATCGCAGTTTATAGTAAATTATGATTTAGACGTAAATTGCGGTAAAAAATAGCGATTGACATTGAGTTGCGTGTGAAAATAAACTGCTACACCTTCTAACAATTTTGTATGTAATGCTTGTCTGTATAAAAACTAACATACCGCTAAAAAAGTGTAGCAATTTTTTCACACGCAACTCAACCTAAACCGTTACATTTCTACTACGGTTTACGTTTAAATCATAATCCACTATATTTCTATTATAGTTTCTATAGAAATAAAAAAAATATATTTATATCTTCAATGTATAAATGTTGTATTATGATAATATTAAAAAACAAATAATTTATTTTAGTAACTTACCCATCTTTTCACACAAAATAAATTCAACTAGATCCATAAGAGATGCATGAAGCAACCAAACAAGAGGTATTTACAATGAAATTTACATGGATTTTGAAGGTAAAATACTAAGGGATTGTTTGAGTGAGTTTTTGTTAAAAGATATTTTTTTTATTTTTTTTTAAATATGTTATTGAAAAAGTAAAAGTAATTTTATATTTAAATTTTATATTTTTATTTTTAATATTGGATTAACAATGGTATTTTTTTAAATTGTAAACTGCTATGGTATTGTCCGATTTTCAAGAAGTACAGAAATATCGGATCATCCGATTTTTAGGTACAAAAATCGGACCCTCAAACTCTCCGATTTGTGTTTAAAAAAAATTGGAGTACACAAATTGAACTGTTTGATTTGTGTTTTCCAAATTTTGTTAGTTTTTTAAACACAAATTTTTAAAATTTTTTTAAACACAAATCGAAGGGTCGGATTTATATACTTTTCATAATTTAAAAAAAAACTAAAAATTACAATATTAAAATATATCACTCATCTTATTTCCATATCTAAATTGGATATCTCGTAAAAAAAATCTTTTTATCTATTAATTATATTTCGGTATAACAATATAAAAGTACTTTTTTATTTATTTATTATATGAAAATCTTTTTTTTTAAGAAAAAAATATTTTAAAAAAATGTAAATTACAATTTCTCAAAAAAGATTTTTTTTTATTTTTCTAGTACTTTTATTTTTACTACTAGAAATTTATCAAACGCCTTAAAAAAATTCATTAAAAGAATTTTTTTTATCAAGATAATAACACTCAAACATGTACTAAAATTAATATAATTTGTTTTAAATTCAACTATATTAAAATATGATAAAATAACTAGATTGACAAATTAAAAATAATAATAAAAAATAATAAATTTTAATTTCATATATATATATATATATAATATGTGTGTGCAACTGTGCGCATTTTATATGGGGCAAAAGAAATTATGTTGCAAGAGATATTTTAATTTTTTTTGTAAGGGTAAAGTACTAAATTGGTCCCTTAGGTTTGGGCGTAATTTTGTTTTGTTCTTTAAGATTTAAAGTGTTCTATTTGAATCCAAAAAAGTTTCGTTTAGTATCAATTTAGTTCCCACAGTGAGGTCAAAATTAAATAATTAACAAAATGTCCTACATAACAACAGTACAAGAACAAAATCGATAATCTGGAGAACAAGTACAAGCTCCAGAGACATAAAATCAACCATTGATACATCAATACATTTATTTATTATTTTTTTATAATATAAATAAAATATTTTCTATAAAACTAAAGAAAATGATAAATAAATGTATTGATGCATCATGGTTGATTTTGTGCTTCTATAGCTTGTACTTGTTCGATGTTGTTATGTATGACATTTTGTTAATTATTTAATTTTGACCTCACTGTGGGACTAAATTGATACTAAATAAAACTTTTTTGAATTCAAATAGAACACTTTAAACTTTAAAGACCAAAACAGAATTACGAGACCTATAAGACCAATTTAGTACTTTACCTTTTTTGTTATTACTTATCCCAGAGATTGTCTTTGATTCGGTGAGGGAAAAAATAATTTGGATTTGACTACTAATAAGTGTCATTTATCTCTAGTTTAATTCTCATTAGCACAATATTAATATAGAAAACCAACGTAATATTTCCAACGAAAGATAACGTAACATCTCCAACAGTAAAGTCGCTGTGAAAATACTAAATAGTTTTAACATATTTGAACAATACCATATAGAATTAAAGCTTTGCAAAATTAGTAAACTTTTAGCCATAAAATTTTAAGATTTTTTTCCCTCTTTACCTATAGACTTGCCTTTTATGACGATAAATCTATTGACCCGTCTTAATTACAATGTACCTAATTCTATGTGATCAGTGGACTAGTGGAGCAATTATCTGAAATAAGATATATTGTAATAATAGAATTAATACTGAAGTTGGTTTCCCAATTTATATACGAATTTTAATTTAGTCTCTAAATTTTTAATTATTTTATTTAACGATTTACAAATATAATTTACATTAGTTTATGAGATAATTTTCTATATATAAACATTAATGCAAATACTAATATAGACGGTCAAATTTTACTTTAAAATTTATAAAATGACCGTTGTTTTAATTTTAAAACTCAAATAATCCCAAATGATAACATATTACTTGTTGTGGGAGGAAAAATATCAATATAGCACCACTTATAATTTTATTTTTTGAGTTGTTTGAGTGCTAAAATTAAAACCATGTCAATTTAAAGAGTGCGTGGTATCTGACTATTTATCTCAGCATTCTATTAATATTCGTGCCTCAAAAATTATCTCAAAAATTAATATAAATCATATTTACAAAATTTGAACACTAAATAGAAAGAATTAAAACTTTAAAGATTAAACTAAACCTCGCGTATAAATTTAGAAATTAAATTAAATATTATCTCGTAATCATAATAATAAATGGCAAAAGTTCTACAGATTTGTAAGACATTAAATTTATAAATAGTGTTCAAATCTGAGTAGATTTAGGGGTAACTACTTACTTTGAATAAACTAGTAATATCTTATTATTTTAAAAATTGCGTTTTTCAGTTTATGGAAAGTAGTAAATTTTTTTTTTTTTTTTTTTTTGGTTTCCCACGGTATCCCCCAACCCGGCAGGTCAAGGACTAATCCGTCGCGGTACTGAGCTCCATTTAAGGGTTTGCCGCTGGCCAATGGGTTGCTGCATGCACAAGGCGGGATTCGAACCCCCGACACTTGCTTAAGCGGACTAGTGAGCTAACCACTAGACCAACCCAACTTGGTTATGGAAAGTAGTAAATGTGTGGGAGAGAAATTGACAGAAAATAAATATTTCATATTTTCACATTTATGGTATATGAAAATTTGTTTCTTTACTAAAATGGTAATGGATAATAGATAGAAGATAATTTTGTTTACTAAAATATGACAAAAAGATAAAGATAGTTCTCGAATATTGTTGTTATTGTTGTTGTTGTTACAAAAATGATGAGTTATTAACTTATTATATTCCTCTAAAGTGTATATTATTAAGGTTTGAGCTGACAAAGTATATTTATAAACTATTCTTTATTAATTAATCGGATATTGAATACTCTACGAAACCAAAAATCTACTTCATATATGAAAAATATTTTGTACCTTATAATAATGTAATAAAATACAGTACATACCTGGTCGGAGAGATGCAGAAAAAATCAACGAGTGGTGTATGAACTTGCCAATAATGAAACCTATCAAAGCTCAGAAAACCATACTTGATTGTCACTTATTACAATATGGATTTAGTTTCCAAGTAATGCTAACAGATTTTTTTTTCAAAAACGGTTTTGGTCAACAACTGTTTTTAGGATAGTTGTTAAGAGAGGGAATAACAAAGTAGTTTTATTTATTTTTTTTATGTATTTTTACTGTTTTGAAAATACTTATTAACTAATTAAAATAAATTCATCTAATTATATATCATTACATCCACAAAGTATAAGAAACTTTTACACATGCAACTTCAATTATCTTTAAAAAAGATTTAAATTATGAAAAAAACAAATTGCAATTGTCGCTACAAACTATAATCAAAGGAATATTTCATAAAAAATTAAACAAATTTGTCAAAAAAAAAAAACAGCTTTAGGAAAATACGTGACATTATATCTCCAGCAATATCGCGTCAAAAACAGCTTTCAAATCATGCAGCACAGGATTAAGAATCAGATCAATTTCATTTAGATATTAATGGATAATAACATACCAACCTCAAATAGACAAAGAAATTGAGGCACATAGTGATAATCGAAAGCACCAGGCTTTATTATCACTGATGAACAAACATGCTTGTAAGTGGCAAAATAATCTGAGTATCAATTAACATATAACACCATTGGTGTGTAAAAACTAAAAAGGTTTGTCAATGAAAGAGTCGAGGGCACGGATTTGCTAATTGTTACACATTTTATGCCGTGGATAATGTTGCTCTCGCTAAAATTAACTATACTTATTGAATATAGTGGATTATTAATTTATTATAGGACTTGGTTCGTAGTTCTTTTTCCTATGATTATGGAATTTTTTGACGTTCAGATTTTAAAGGTGTAATTTATATTTCTGGTATAATAGATATATATCATTATTTATATACAAGTTTGCATACACAGGTTTTTGTAATTTCGCTTCTACTTTGGTTTGGATTGCTGTGTTTCCTAATACTTCAAGTTTTAGGTATCGTTGTTATTAAAAAAAAAAAAAATCCTAAAAACAGCAGCACTTAAACCAAAACAGATCAAAAGGACATGAACATTTAATTACACCCTTGGATTTTTGAACATCGACATTCACGGTAAACACGCAATGCTGCTAGAGACGTAGAGTTAGTCTAAATGTGATTGGCTATCAGACTTTTGCAAGTTGGTGCATAGCGACATTTTTATTTATTTATTTGCAGTTTTTGTGGGTTTTTTAATTTTTCATTTTTTTAACTTATTTGAGGAGAATCTTTTGTCTTCATCTTACTTTTTTTTTTGAAGTAAACAAAAGCTCAACACAATAAGATGGAGCAACAGAAGTCTTCATCTTACTTTTAAATTAAATTTTCAGTCACTAATACAAGATTTTTTTATTCTTCACTAACAGCATAGTATTCGGTATTCACTTTTTTTCCTTTGTTTTTTGCTGATAAGAAAGCTAATTTTCTAAACTAAAGTGAAATTAAAATTAGAATAAGTATAGGGAACCAATGACCTAAGCGTACAATGTGTACAACTTAAATGTTCGCCTATTAAAATCAGAAATAACATATATTTTCACGTTTGATTTAACATATTAAAGTAAAATTAAATGTTCGCCTATTGGTGTGGAGGGCTGGAGGCCAAGTAATTGAGGGGTGGATAAGAGGGTTAAGTCACAAGTGCTATAAACTTGACTGAAGCATAAAGTGCACAAAACGAAATGAAACTAAACTGGTTTCTGGATATGTTAAAACAATAAGAAGATCAGTGAGGCAGGTTTTCCTTTTCCATGTTAAAAAGAATGAACACTTAACTATATTCCTGTTATCATTACATTATTCACTATATATACTAAAAAAGAATATAATGGTTTTACAAAAGAATTCAATGATATCATATGTAGAAGTAAGTAGATGGATCAGTTGCATTTGTTGTGTCTTTGCAAAGAATAGAGCGGGCTTCAATCACTGAGCGAGGAGGCTCAATATCCTTCTCATGCAATGCATTTCCTCGCAGTCTTTGCATCTGGGAAGCAAATGTGTCATCCAATATCTACAAACAAAGTCAAACACTTTTATCAGTTATTCAGTCTCAGTTACATTATTATAATAAAAACATAGTATGTAGTTAGTAGTTAAAGGATTGAGTTACCCCCAGAGCATAGCAAGACCCGTTGTACCATATCCTGTTTTCCTTCCTTCCTTCCAGAAACTTTAAAACAATCTAGCACAATTAATTAAAGTAGTGGCTTTAGACTTCAATTTATACATGAGTAGTCATGTCAAATGTGAGTTGTCAACACATGAATAAACCTTTCTGGTTGCTCACCTGTCCCATCCTATCCCATAATCCGCGGCAAATTGCTATAAAGATCTGGCTAGTAAAGACCTCATGCAGGTTGGATATGAAGTCAATGAGTTGTGAATTGAGCAGTTGCATTCTTTCACGCACTTCTGCCTCTCCATCTGCTTCTTTTGTTTCCTCAAGAATCTTCTTCAGACGTGTGCTCCGATTAGCTTGCAACTGAACAGTTTAAAATGTCAATTGTTGAGGTTAACTTTACGGCATCAATGTTCTATGATGCTATAGGATCACTTATGAACTGGATATTCTGAAAAATCTTACATTGTTGACGAGATTCCCTATTATTGCTTGCAAATAAGTTTTGTATTTGGTTCTCAAGAGAACGGTTATTCCATTCATTTGCTCCCCAAACAATGTTTTCTTATCCCCCATGACAGGTAGACAGGATGCCCATGACTTTAGGATGTCTTCCACTCTACAGTGTAGGACATCAAGAATCCTCTTGATGGTGTTAAAGAATATTCCCAACTGGATAAAAAAACCAAGCATTAAGATTTCTTTCTAAAGGTATAAATAAACAAATTGTAGACAGAAACAACCAAAACTAAGAGTATTCAAACTGAGTTTAAGTTCCGGGGAGGGTATGGACAAATTTATAAGCACACATAGAACTTACTTGATTAGGAAGCAAGTTGACAGTAGTTGATTGTCTTCTTGCTAGCTTTTGGACTTGCAAATGAAGCCTCTTCGGTATGCTGTCTTTCAAAGGGGTTAAGATATCACTGTATTGTTTCTCAAGGGATTTCATGATTGCTCTCTCTATATTTGCCACAGCCTTCAAAATATAATCCGAAAAAAATATGCAGAATCAAGGGATTATGCGAGTGAGACAGAAATGATTCCAAAGAGATCTTAAATGCAAATTGGCTTTATAGGATTTTTGGTCTTTAGAACCTTACATTTTCCAAGTAAAGTGAGTATTGAGGCCATCTATTGATTACCACTTCATACAGGATAAGGTTGTCTTTGATCTTCTCATACATTTGCTCTGCAAACGGGGATGTCGAATGGTTGGTGATTACTCCAGACCATGGCACCTGTATGTTTTTTATTGTAGTAAAGACGCTCATTTCATTTCTAAATGTTGTATGGTTTCCTTAGTCATTCATAATTCATAAAGTAACTAAAAAATTGCTACCTTTTCTGCTTTACAACAATCAAGTAAACTGAGTTGCATATCCTGGATCCACACCATGATGTAATTGTGGAACAAATTTCTGGAGTCTACACCCCCCTGCACAGGACTAAAACAAACATAAAGAAATGTTGCATGTGAGAGAAATGATATTGCAATTTGTGGAGGCTTCAAATGCTGTTCACTATTGTACTTGTAAGTGCACTGCCAGAGAAGTTTCTTAGACAAACCTTATATTCCACGACTCAAGGTGCCGTTCAAAGTCGGCGGTTGCAGTTAGAAGCTCATTCACATGCGCCTGTGGACAAGACGGTGGCCATGCAGAAAGAAAAGTTCTCAGCCTGTTACACAGCTCAGTGCTGTAAACGGCTGCTGTGATGTTTGTCAGGTCAATTGAACTGAAAATTGGACTACAGATGTCAGAAATTCTATTAAGTAATCAAAAGAAATTATTGCTCGGGAGTAAATATGGCTATAGTTTAAGAAGAGAAACGATGAAGAATAATTGTCTCAAAAGGCACGAGATAAAATTCCGATAAACCAAGAGAAATCTGTGCAAAATCTAGTCAGTACCATAAAGAAACATTTCCAAATAGTAGTACAACAATGGAAAAATAGGAAAGAAAATGTATTGTTGATTAGTTTCTGTAAAGAAATTAGATGAATACCTAGGAAATATATGCTGGCCGTTGATCGTATGCTGGCTGTGGATCTCTATATCTGCTTGAATTTCATTTCTTATAGAAACACAAAGGTTTTTCATCTTTAGGTATGCAGTTGAGATCGTGATGGTATCCATTAGGTAACCCTCAGTGGTGCTTGACACAAACTCGTCGGTCTCCATCATGTGTTTTCTACACCTTTTTCTTGCAGCAGTCTGTCAACGAAAAAGAGTTATTTAATGTGCTAACATTGCATAAACGATCCAGAAAAGCATTTTACTTTTGTATGAGCTGTTATTTTAATCTTTGTATACTATATTATCTAACTTATTGGCCTGAGAAAAGTTGGAGCTGAAAGGATACAACTTCCATGGAAAAGCAAGCTTCATACAGAGTTTGCTGTTCAAGGATAGTGCTGAATCTTATTCATGAATAAATGCTTGAATTCACACCAAGGCTAAAAGAGCATCAGTCTTCAATAATAATGACATATAAAATTACCTGCAAATAGTTTCTTAGAATAGTTTGAGCATCTAGAGATAGTATATCATGAAGACTGCTGTAGACTTGTATGGCAGGATACAGAGCTGGTGCTGCAGAACAGGATGCTGGACCAAAATGTTCAGTTAAACCTGATGGTGAGCTCTCATCAAGTGATTTATAATTCTCGAAAACTGTAGCCAGAAGACTTTCTATTTGAGTTTCACAGTCCAAAAGTAGGCTTCTCTGTGAAAATGGATTAAGAAATTGTTAACTGATTCTCCATTTACAAACAGGAGGTTACATTATAACAATGTTATAAACTGTAAATTAATTAGGATCAATATTAGATGAGAAGAAATGAAGAACTTCTGTCTGGGAGGATATATTATTCTTCCCCAAAGCATTTCCGCTGTGCGCAATTACGATATATATTTTTTTTATGTAATAGTTTGCATAAACCCTCTCAACCACCTATGTCATTTCAAGGATTTCTAATGAATGCCAGTAAACCAGACTAACTTAAATCATATAAGTGCTTGCTCATTGTTGAAACTTGAGAGAATTTTTACCTCCTGCCTGGTCAATCTCCTCTCACTTCTGGCCTTTATTAAGGGTTCAAGCAACTCTTTCACAAGCTCCAGGCAGTCCTTGGTTGGAGTTGCCACATGCATTACATGTAATAGATATCTACAAGAGATTGGTGGTAAGCAAAAGTGATTTGAGAAATAATGAGAAGAAAAGAGTAACTTAGCTAACTGTATGTGGGTACCTCAACTTGGCATAAGAGTCAGAAACTCCATAGTAGTCTGCAAATGTTTCTAACAACCACTTCCATGGCCCATCCAGTCGCAAGTTTCTGCAGTGGAAATGCTGTGCACGCATAGCACCCTCCAACAATAAATCATAAGCTTGAGTTTCCACCACAGTTGAACTCTGCAACAAGAAATAAATTAATATGAGACTGGCCAGAAGTAGTTAGAATTGACCATCTTGGTTGTTACTAGCCAAAATTAAGACAATCATATAATTAAAACCATGTTGTCCTGTTTGAAAAAATTCCAACTAGTAATGGTATGAGCAAAGTTAAAAATATTTTCTCTTTTGATAAGTACACTGAAACCTCGGTCACATAGAACAGATATGTATGATTCTTGATAATAAATCTCAGAGAGGGAAAATTCCGATTTGATTCCTTAATAACTTTAAAGATATATTCTACTAATAACTGTTATGTCCTTTTCTCAATGCAATTCTTATCTTAATATTATTCATTCTTCTTTCATCAGTGAACTTAAAAACTTCTGTTTGGTTGAGTTAGAACCTTTATTTGATTGTTTTCATCACTTGTCATTGTGCTGCTAATGGAAAGCTGAATCTTGCCAACACATTCTTGTTCATCATGATATATTGGCCACCATCGAATTTTGTCACTCTGCATACAGATACATTACATGTCATGTATGTGGGTGGTGTAAAAGAGAAGAATAATATTTACAGATGATATAGCAATAGAGAGCTTACAGGATTATCACTGAGGGATGAAATTGGGATTCTGGCTTGACCATGGACTGCCTTTTTTGAATCTTGGACTTCAACAACTAGGACATCCCCTTGGTTCTCTGGGAAACTGAATTTACATGCCAGTGTAAGATCTTTTAACATTATTGATAACATTACATGTACTATGAGCTGAAAATCTCCAGATCAAGCATAGAAATACATTACTGCATACTGGTATCAGAAGGCAGAGCATAATGATTATTGTATGATTTTTAACTATTCAGATTAATCAATCCAACAAAGTTTCTTCATCAGTTGTCATGATTCTAGATCCTGCTAAGATGCATTTGCAAAACATTCATAGACTACAATATTTCGCTAGTTTCCTAACAGTAGGACAATTACAAACATTTGTCCCAATTAATCAAGAAAAAAAAAAAAAAATCAAACTTACAAATCATGGTAGTCTCCAGTTCCAGGGTGTAGAAAAATTGCAGAACTTGGCTCTGCTTCATTTGCTTCTGATGTACTCTGAAGTTGGATTAAGCAAGATAGTGGCTCTACAAGAACAAGAAGGGGAGCGTCAACTCATTATGCAATAGTAGGGTTAATGTACTTACACGCACGAACATAATAATTTAGAAAGCTCAAGTATTCAGTGGAGGGTAAAGAATGATTCCTAAATGCTTAATGTTTAGCAAACATTAAGCATTTAGGAGTCATGCAAACATTAAGCATTTAGGAATCATTCTTTTCCAAGAGATATCTATCAGTTTAGCAAACAGTGTCCATCTTGAGGCCAAGAGATATCTAAACTGTAGAGTGAGAATAGTTATAGAAATCTTCCAGAAGAAGTACTAACCTTCTAATCCCATTGAGGATGAGGCTGACTTCATAGAATTTATGCCACTTTTCACGAATGATGAAACATGCCGGACGTATTCCATCCCAGCTTGTACGTAGATTGAACCTCTCTGTGAACTAGTGATTTGAAGTTTGCGTCTTGGTATAATGCGAAGTTTCCTCACTGCATTTATTCATATAGCACATCAGGTGATATGATTCTGAATTGCAATGTTGGAAGAAGATCAATATCATGAACGCATAATTGGATAAGTGAACTATATGATTCTGCTTAGATGTATAATTACCTTCCACTCTTATTTTGCCTACAACCTTCTTCATCTTCAGGGGAAATGTTTGTTCTGAATTCCTTGCATTTATGCCTTCAGTTTGTTTTGCTTTTACACCTCGAGGTTGCAACAAGAAGTCATGCAATCTATAGAATTCAAGGGACAAGATAAATGATTCAGGGCGATAGATGAAGGCAATGAAGCATAAATTTTAAAATGAAATGGAACCCACCCAAAGGCACTTCGAAGAGCCAGGCACTCATCTTTCAAAAACTCTGGTGCCTCAGTGCAGCCTCTTGCCCATGCTTGCAGGCACAAGCGTATGCAGGCATCATAAGTGATAAGGGTTTGCCAGGCATATTGACTATTGCAACTGCTGAAATAACATGGAAAGGAACAGTGTGCATTAGGCCCAGATTTTCAAAGCATTAATCTGGGAACGAATCTCAGGTTTGTTTTACTTGAATAAGAGTTCATACTCAGCTAAAAAAAATCAAGGTTTGTTTCAAAAGAAGGTAATGATGTGTGTTTATATTTTACTTTGCTGATATATAAAGTTTTACATAAGTGCATGAAGTTAAGGTTGACAGCACCTGGTGTTGTAATATGCTAAGTGAGGAGTCTGTCTTTCAGTGTCCTCTGTGATAGTTCTGTCTAGTCTGCACAGTTAAGCATCAAATGGACAATGTAATTCGGAAGGAAAGACAAGGGAAAAAATGGAAAGAAAGAAAGAAAGGGGGGCAATTGAAGGCAGCCATAGTTGGCAATAGAAGTACCTTTGAGCAAAGTCAGTGGTGGCTTTTACATTGCTGGGTTTTTGCTCAATTGAACATTCACTTCTCCCACCCACAGATTCTCTGGATGGCAAAGAGTCATTTTGTTCATTCATTGGGGAGCCCTTGGAGAATCTCTCAAGTTGAGGTGGAAAATCAGCATCAATAATAGGAGGAGCACTTGGAGGAGTAGCAAACTCAACTGAATCATCAAGACAATTGAGACTGCGCAGGTGAACCTGCTTGTGAAGGTGAACTCCTCCTGCACCAGGTGTGAGCTTCTTCTGAACACCGAGAGTATTGGGAAGTTGAAGTGTCAGGTTCTGATTGGCCAAACCTTTCTTGAGGATGCCATTGGAGCGTTGGGGTTTAGGGAGTTTACATCCAAAGAGTTCATCCTCATCGTAGTAGTGTGAGATTGGCCTCTCCAAGTAATCCAAGTTGCTTGGAGCAGAGAGTTCTTCATCAGAAGAGTCGGCATCGTCGGGCAGTGAAACAGTGCTTTCATCAGTGTCATCCCCGACGGAAAAGGCAACGTTTCGAGGGGTGAGCAAGGCAGTATGGAACTTGAGCGGAGGAAGCACAGGAGAGTTGAGAACGGGAGATCTTGGGAATCTCTCACTGACGATTCTTCTCTCAGATAGAGGAGACCGTGTGGGAGCATCAGGCTCAGCCTCAGGCTTAGAGTCTTCCACTTTCGATCCCTTTGGATTGATTCAAAATGAGATGAGATGGAGCAAAAGACAAAGCAAAAGAGGAAAGCAGAAGGAATCAGAATCCACATAAAGAAAGAACAAGAATTCAAAATGCAAAAGCACACAAAGGAGGAGGAGCGAACCTGCTTGATCCATTGAATGGCGGTGTCGTCCAGACCTTCGGTGAACATCATGAGAGAGAGAGAGAGAATCAACTGTACAGAAGCAATTACTAGCAAGTCTCGAGATCGAGAGCAAGAGAGCGTGTATAGAAAGGAAGTAGCTCCCTACTAGCTAGCTCCACCTTATACGACTCACAACGGCTAGTTTCCATAATTCTCCATTTCAAACTAAGGAAACTTTTTTCCCCCAATAATTTAATTTAAAATACCATTTGGACATCATTTTATACCACAAACCCAAGCCTAAATATTTCATTCATTTTATGAGAACATCGAAGCCCATAATTATTATTATTTCATGTCATTCATTTTTCTCTTCCCGTTTTTTCCTTCTGTGCTATAGTAGCTTAATTAATTATGAATAACAAAGTTGAAGGAAACGGGAATTCCAGCAATGAATGCTCAATCTCCCTAAGAAGCTTCTAAATTAATATTCTTGCATAAAATAAATGTACACTACTAGTTGGTTGTGCATGTGTTATTAATGAACTCTATATCTTTTTTTAATCATGAAATTAAACATTAACATGTTTATGTCTACTAGTGCAGTATGTAATTTTGAGTAGTAGAGAGGCCATATTTTGCTATCGTTGACAAATAGATTGAAAAATCAAATGCAGCAGCAGCCGGAGTTGGTTTTATCTACGAAGGCGACAAACGCATATGGTATACCCGGTCAACCATGTGAGCGTGCTCTGCTTTTTTGGAGTGAATTTCCTTTGTTTAGTTTAAGAAGAAAATTTTGAAACGATCTCTCAGTTTATTTACATACCTTTTTCAAGCTAGTTGATTGATTTAGTCTCTGAGGTAGAGTAACTAAATAAAAAACTAAAATGATTAAACATAGAGTGAGGAATAATTACCAACTCTATCTGAATTGTTCAACAGAGTATTCGTGAAAGTAATCTCCCACCTACTCGTTTCGTTTCAGCTTGCTCCTCGTGCACGGCAGTCACTACTCACTCACCAACCAAAATAATGTTTCTCTATTTAAACATTTCATAACGAAGCTGAATTGTTTAGGAAGGAAGATGGCGGGCAAGCAAATTGTTTCCTCTGACCCCCTGAGCTGGGGCCTAGCAGCGGATTCACTCAAGGGCAGCCACTTTCATGAGGTCAAACGCATGGTGGCGGAGTACCGGAAGTCCACCCTATGCATGGGAGCAGGGGAGCCCCTAACCGTGTCGCAGGTGGCTGCCGTTGCCAAGCGTGAGTCTCAAGTCAAGGTGGAGCTCTCTGAGTCTGCGAGGGCAGGCGTCGAGGCCAGCTGCCAGTGGATCATGGACAGCGTTGAGAAAGGCATTACCATCTATGGTGTTACTACTGGCTTTGGTGCTGCCTCCAACAGAAAAACCGATCAGGGACTTGCCCTTCAGAAAGAGATGGTTAGGTAAGATTTTTCTGTTCTTGTTAATTAAATGATGGATGCATATATATGAATGCCTTGCTAATATTGTTCCTCTGGGTGATTTTTGCACAGGTTTTTGAATTGTGCAATATTTGGCCATGAAAGTGAGTTATCCCATACCCTGCCAAAATCAGCAGCCAGAGCAGCAATGCTTGTGAGGGTCAACACCCTTCTTCAGGGGTACTCTGGTATCAGATTTGAAATCTTAGAAGCTATCACCAAACTCCTCAACAACAATGTCACCCCCTTATTGCCATTACGCGGTACCATTACTGCTTCTGGCGATCTGATTCCTCTCTCCTACATTGCTGCATTGCTAACTGGCCGGCAAAACTCCAAAGCCCTCGGACCCTCTGGAGAGTCCCTTGATGCAAAGGAAGCTTTCCATTTAGCAGGTCTGCATTCTGGGTTCTTTGAGCTGAAACCCAAAGAAGGACTTGCCCTCGTAAATGGCACCGCCGTGGGGTCTAGTGTAGCTTCTGTGGTGCTCTTTGAGGCAAACATCTTAGCTTTATTGTCTGAAATTTTGTCAGCAGTTTTCACCGAAGTTATGCAGGGGAATCCAGAATTTACACATCATCTGATACATAAGCTGAAGTACCATCCTGGCCAAATTGAAGCTGCTGCTATTATGGAGCACATCTTAGAGGGTAGCTCTTACATCAAACAAGCCAGAATGCAACAGCCAGATCCATTGCAGAAGCCTAAAAAAGATCGTTATGCTCTCCAAACTTCTCCTCAGTGGCTTGGTCCACAGATTGAAGTCATCAGGTATTCGACTAAATCAATTGAGAGGGAAATAAACTCTGTCAACGACAATCCTTTGATTGATGTCACTAGTAGCAAGGCTTTGAATGGTGGCAATTTTCAAGGCACCCCAATTGGAGTTTCGATGGATAATGCACGTTTAGCTGTTGCTTCAATTGGCAAACTCATCTTTGCCCAATTTACCGAGCTAGTCAATGACTCGTATAACAACGGTTTGCCATCGAATCTCTCTGTCGGCAGAAATCCGAGTCTGGATTATGGTTTTAAGGCATCTGAGGTTGCCATGGCTGCTTATTGCTCTGAACTTCAATATCTGGCAAACCCAGTAACCAACCACGTGCAAAGTGCTGAGCAACATAACCAAGATGTGAATTCCTTGGGGTTAATTTCTGCTTGGAAAACCGTAGAAGCTGTCGAGATATTGAAGCTAATGTGCTCCACGTATTTGGTTGCGCTTTGCCAAGCTATTGACTTGAGGCATTTGGAGGAAATTTTCAAGAGCACAATCAAGGATACTATAAGCGGAGTTGCAAAGAAGACATTAAGCACGAATTTGTTTGGATCATGTGAGAGAGATTTGCTCAAAGTAGTTGATAGAGAATATGTATTCTCCTATATTGATGATCCCTTCAATGTTAGGTATCCATTGATGCCAAAATTGAAACAAATACTTTATGAGGAAGCACAAGCGAGTGCCATCAGCGGGAAGAAAAATGCGAGCGTAGTTTTTGAGGAAATTGGAGCTTTTGAGAATGAGTTGAAGAGTATGTTACCAAATGAGGTTGAAAGTGCAAGGGTGGCCTATGAGAATGGGAATCCAACAGTTCCAGATAGAATTGCAAAAAGCAGATCATACCCATTGTATAAGTTTGTGAGGGAGGAGCTTGGAATAGGGTTGCTCACTGGGGAGAAGACTGCCTCACCAGACAAAGAATTCGAGAAAGTATTTACAGCAATTTGTCAAGGAAAGATTTTTGACTCCATTCTAGACTGCCTCAAAGAATGGAACGGGGTTCCTGTCTCAGTTTTCTAGCTTTCCAGTTTGTACTTGTCACTAGTGTTGAATTTAGTTTAACTATCAAATAAAGACGTCTCTATCCACGCAAATGTATGATTTTAATTTCTAATAGCAAGAAAATAAAAATTGTTTCAAGTATGAAGAATTAGACAAAAAGAGAAGGTCAATCAATCTTGACGGATGAGAAGAGATAGTGGACAAAGTAGAAGGAGACAAGGAAGCCAATGGTGCCAGTGGCGAGCATGATTGCAAGTGCCATGAGAAGTGAATATCCAAGATAAAGCATAGCGGAGACAGGTCCACTGAGACTCTGAAGATCGAAAACCAGGTAGTTTATGGAGTACATGAAGACGTACAAACACACAGAACCCGATGCAAAGAACGCCTTCCACCACCACTTCCAATCTTCCACACACAGATGCATGTACGTCAGCACCACTGACACTTCTGCACACACCATCACCAGCAATAGCATTACTATCAATAAGAATCCAAACACGTAATAGAACCTGCCTAGCCATATACTCGACATGATAAAGAACAGCTCTATGAACAAGGTTCCAAATGGGAGGCTCCCTGCTCCCACTACCAGAATCCACGATGGATATTTTCCTCCTGGAATTTCCCTTGCAATCTGATTCGTTCTAACCGGATACTCGATTTCCTTCGCTCTCGTCCCCAGAAATCCTCCCACAAGGGTGAGCGGCACTGAGATGCAGAACCACAGGAAGAGCAGCTTAAAATACAAGGAAATGGGAATAGCGCCAGTGCTCTTGCTGCCCCACAAAAGAAAGTTGATTGCAGTTAGAATCACGAAAGCAATTCCTGGAAAGAAGCATGCAGCAAACCACGAAATCCGCCACCACCCTTGCGTTGTTCCCTTGATGGTCCTCCACACTCGCACACTCATATCCAGCGCCGATTCCCAAGAACAGATATAGAATTATCATCCCCGTTAGCAGCATCCCCCTAGAAGCTGGAGACATGAACCCAAACGCCGCAAACACAATGGTAACGGCAGCCATGCCAAGAATCTGGACCCCATCGCCAACCATCACGCACAGAAGCGTCGCGTGTTCAGGCTCCCTGAATACATCCCCCACAACTAGCTTCCATCCGGAGAGCTCCTCGTTCATTTGAGCTTGAGCCTCTTTGTCCAGTTCCTCGTACCTGGTCAAGTCCCTCCTGACGGTTCTCAAGAAGATCACGAAGACAATGCCGGCGAGGAAAAAGATGACCATGAGTGAGTTGAAGATGGAGAACCAGTGCACCCTGTCACCATCCATCTTCAAATAAGCGTCCCAACGCGACGGCCATCTTATGTCGCTCTTGACAAACTCAACCTCGTAGGTGAATGATACCCTCTCGTTCTCACTGATTATTTGGTACTTGCTTAGGCCCGTGGGGCAAGTGATGGTGGAGATGTTATCATACATGTGAAGCTTTGTCATGAGTTGGGGATCGCGTTTGATGCTGCAAGGAGCCACTTGAAAGCCAACAATCTGATATCCCGGCGGGGATGATGGCTTGTCGTTCTTGTCAGGGTCGGCGGCAATGACTCCCAGACCTCCCTCCCCGGTGCCAATAATTTCAAGATCGCCCCCTTGGTATTCATGGACCAAGACGGTGAACCTGAGATGGTTGATGATGTAGTCGGCGGTGGCGTCCGGGGGCGTGTAGCCGACGGGGAAGCCTGTCCACTGGATTTGAACCCCGTTTTGAATGGCAAACCTCATGGCAGGGAGATTGTCAAGGATCATGTTGACCTGATACAAATCGCGAGTTCTCTGTTTGAGGAGCTTGACTTCCTTTTCGTTCAAGGGAGGTGTAGTGCAGAGGTAAAGCGACTCGTTGATATTCATGCGGAAACGATAGGGAGAGTTGTCGATCTGATCTCCCATAAGAAGCTCTCCGATATTCTCAGCACTTTTCTTGATGCCGCCTCTGGGCTTGCAATAAGGGAGACTGTAGTAGCTGAATGGAAGCTCCGTCTCGATGGACGTCATTGAATTCACTTTCCCATATATCTCATCTCCATTTGAGTATGTGTGCATGTACGTTCCCGGCAGATAGAATCCATTCGTCCTTTCAACACAAACCCAAACCCAAACCCAAACCCAATTCCAGTACATCGACCACCCTTTTCTCACATTTGCTAACTCCATTTGCATTTCTTTCACAACACCATCAATTCTGTAACACAAGACAATTATATATCAACATTCTAACATGCTAAATCCACATATACATATACGTATTCAATATTCTCTATCCATAAACTTTAAAGACTGTAATGTCGAAATTCTAAAATCTGATCCGTTAGTTGCGAACGAGAAATCAACATGAAAAACCGTTCTATATATGTACGTACACACAGTCGCATTTGATCCGGGATAATTTCAGCAAAAATCGTAGGAAGTAGCAAGAACAAACACAAATTTTCAATGACAGAGAAAGAGACATGAATGGAGATATGACTAACCATGGAGTTTGGCGAAGGAGATCTCACACAACAGATTATTAGAAGCTAAGTAAGAACCAAATCCAAAGCGAAATCACAACGAAGAACCATTGCAGGTTTGCAGCAACACAAAAGATGTCTGTATACGTGGATCAACACCACTTACGCTATCTTATTTAAATAAATAAAATTGTCTCGCCTAATTTTATGCTACTACTTGCCACGTATTTGTAATGCTTTTGAAAAATAAAAGACAGAAACTGGATTATTTATTTAGATCTTCTAAACAGTATACTTTCTTTGTCACCAAAAATATTATTGAAAATACCAAAGAAAAAGGTACACTTTTCTGCTTATTTAAAATTTTTTCTATTTTTACACTCAGACACCGCTTATTGGCAAATCCCTTTTTATTTATCAAATTATGCCCCAATCAATTGGTAAAATTGTAAAAGACAAAAGTTTTTACCTTTTCTGATTTTAATTTCTACTAGTTAACTAATTTATATTGTTTAAAAAAAAAGCCTAATTTATATAAAGACAAAAAAAAAATGAAGAATGCTAACATTTTCAGAAGTTATAAAGCATAATTTTATCTTCAAACTAAAATGGACCTCCTTGGCGGCAAATATATGATACTTGTGACTTGATGCCTTGATGGCATTTCATATTTCTGTAGTTGGGCTGAACACTAACAGACAGTTGAATCCATTTTAGGTTCAATTCGTGTTTTTACACTTTCACACCCATTCATTCACACTACTTGCAGCTGATGATATGAATAGATAAGATGTTTAGTTTAACAATAATACTCTAGCTTGATTTGACTCTTTAAACTATACGCAAATCACAGCTTTAAAACATTTTGCATGAGAGTTTATGCTTGTGTCATAATTAAGGATTAGGAACAGCTAAAGGTCTAAGCAACAGAAAGTAGCAGCTGCGACCCACACGATGATGAGTAATGTTTGTAGTCGTTTAACATGTCATTTCTTACAAGGCTACACCAAGGAATGTCCAAATGAGGCCACAGTCACGAAAGAGTGAAAAGAGATACAAAAGGTTATTGCTGATAGTGATTTTTGCTAATGGCAACAACTGGACAACAACAACCACCAAGAGTAACAAAAGATTTGTTGTAAAATATACAATACATTTTAGTGGAACTTAAGACTGGTCAATACGTTGTTGTGCACGGGATCAGCCAGATGATCAAGGAGGTTTTGGTAAGGGCCAACTCCTGTCACAAGACCTTGAACAAAGTAACCCAAGATTGCTAACATGGCCAACCTCCCATTCTTCACTTCCTTGAGCTTCAAATCCTTCAAGGATTTCTCATCCTTGCCAAAACCAAGGGGGTTGAAGAAAGGTCCTCCGGGGTAAGCTGGGTCACCGGAACCTCCAAGACCCTTCTCCAGTCCTAAGAAGTATTGCTTTCCCATGGAGCCAGGTTTGGCCCAATCTTGGAACCTTCTGTGCTCTGCAAATCCCATGAGTGCCATCTCCAAGACAAAGAGTGTATAAGGGTCTGCCCAGTAGTTGTATGTTCCTGCAGGTGGGATCACACCGGTCTTGAACCATGGCAGTGCTGTCTCCTCCGGTATCAGACCAGCCTTGCCAAGAATCTCGGGTGCTATGGCACCGACTGCACCCAACATTGCGTAACGACCGTTGATGATCTCTCCGTATGCCAGCCATCTTGGCTCAATGAACCCTCCTGTTCCTTCAGGGTCTGAAAGTCCAAGTGGATCAAATCCATAGTCACCGGGGAGGCTGCAAATTCATGACAATGATACCCAATTATAATTCTACTATTCATAAATACACACAAGTAGACCAGTAACAAAGAGTGGTATAATTGCTAGGTTAACATTTCTCTAAGCAGAATGGAACTTTACCTGCCATCCAAGTAAGAGAGAGACTGTTTTGATGCAAACCACAAGGGTCTGTCTGCTCCTTGCTGAACTCCAAACGAAACACATAAGGCTTTGTTAGTATGCATTTCGATTAAAACAAGCACATAAAACAGAGGACCATTGAAAGAGGATGATGACCTTGACAGGTGGAGTGGAAGACGCCCTGACTAAGAAGGAGGCCCTTTTGGAGAATCCATTGGGTCTTGATCCAAAGCTCTGCCTGGCAGCCTCGCCTGAGAAGGTAAGAGATGAAGATGATACCAGAGCTTGTGCAGCCATGATGCTTCTTTGCTGCGGCCAAAGAGAGTTTTGTTCTAAAATGTTAGATTCTGGGGAGGAGGAGGATTAAGAATGAATGATATCTCAAGTATCCTCCAATAAGCACGAGGCATGGAGATATGGAGCGAGCTAAGCCACTACTTGAGGCCCCCACCAATGCAACTCCTGGTCCATGTGTCGTGTAATATTGTGTGGATGAGCCTATGATCTACTTCTCCAACCAACACTATACACGTAATCTCATGAATCCGATAAGGGATATTGTTTTCGTTTTTGTTTCCTTCTATGTATGTGTGTTGGCTTCATTAGTTCATTGTATCCCGTGTTGATAGCTCTCTCGCTCTACGTGGAATTTTTTTTACCACTTGCTCTTTTTCTTGCCTCAAAATTTATGCGGAACGAAGTAGAAGAAAATTCTCAACAGCATAACATATTAAATGTGAAGATGGTGTTATATGTTACTTCTTTCTTGTCCTTCTCAGATTAATTACCCAAAAAAGAGTCGCTAAAAGGCAAAAGCAAATTTACAGTTTTAATTTCTATTAAATACTACCATTATTATATTCAATTTCATTATGCTCTTAGTGTTGTATTTGACAGTAGAGATATATTATCAGGTTCCTAAGTAATTTTTATTTATCAACTAAACTAAAATACAATGGAACTCAATGTATCCTCACTTCTGTGGATTTCTTAAAATTTGCAGCAGTAAAGATTGCTCATGCGATTCTATATTCTTCCCAAAATCGAACGAACTCATCATCTGAATATCCAACCAAGGTCAATAACACTCTGTATTTAGTCCACAGAATCAATCCAGGCTGTCCAAATCGCACGGTTGTCAACCAAACATTAAAAAATATGCAGCAGATCCTTGAGCAAAGAGGGTACAACTTTCAGCGTTACGGATCTATTGAAGTTGAAACATCCAAGAAGAAATTATTATTATCCCTTGATATAGCACTTGTGTTGATTTTCGAATAGAGGAGTGCTACGGAGCCAGCAACTTTTGTGATTTGTAGCCATCAATGATGATTTTAATGGTGTGAGATTGGTGTGAAATTTCATCCAATGGCTCACTTTTCTTTACTAGTTACATGCAGGCCAGAATTTGGAAAAGTTGCTGGCCTCCTAGACTTTTCCTTTCGGATATTCATAACATGTTTTAGTGGAGCCAGATGAAGCAGATGCAAAAACAGCTGGAGTCGCATATACATTTATAAGATGCAATTCAAAGAAAAATGACATTTGACGATGTGTTTGTTCTTTATTGTTTTGGACCTCCATTTTAGATAATCGGATAGCCAAAGAGACTCAAATTTCAAATTCAACACTATTCTGGTGAAAATGAGAAGATGGGAGAAAGACCAAAGATAGCTATGAAAATGACGTAGGTAATTAGATAGTACCTTAGCAATAGATCTCCAAATGCTTCTATTTTTTTGAGATAACTTTACCGTTCGAAACCTAGCCATTGAAATGGCAAAGCTTATAATACATCCATGGCAAAAATCCAATAACAAATGCAAATCTCTTATGTCTTCACCGAAAATAAATGCCACTGAAATGCTATTTCTTTGTTGGGCTCTGAACTGTCTGCCTCGTAAGAACATAGCAGTCTGGTGGTGTGATGTTTGTATAATAGTTCTGGATTGTTTCTGTGATTTCAAACCCAAATTTCTTATAAAAGTTTATGGCATCTTCGTTATTTGTCTGCACATGCAAGTAAACCTCAGAAATGTTTTGCTTGGAGCAAAGATCAAGTACATGATTCAAGAGCTTTGTTCCTGCATAAAACCAATTACAAAACTTGCCTCAATCAACTTTTGTTTAATAAAAAAAATAAAATAAATCATGCAGACAACAAGTTTGAAGGGAGATAAATTTTGAATAAAGAAAAAAGGGTCGGCAGAAAAAAACTGATATGTTTCTCATATGCAGTTATGCACTATGATGCTTAATTGGGTGTTGTGATAATGTGCACACACATTATAATGAAAATGATCAAATAAACCTCCAGTTAGCACAAGAGAAAGATATTGAGATTCTTCCTTACCAATACCAAGCCCACGGTAAGGTGCCAAAACACCTAAAGTCATAATGTAAACCCGGATTTGTCCCCCATTTTCCTTCTTCTCAAGCCGGCATGCAATTGCACCAACACATATGTCACTGTAGTATGCTGAAAGACAGTACGAAGAAAACAAGTGCTGGGTTATTGTTGTATCCAATCTTGAGCACACGCTACATTAATGGAAACGTTAACACATTCTACAGGTTTCATGTATTTGTATAGCAATGAATTGAATACTAGGTATATCAACCTTATTGGTGTGCAACTAAAAGCAAGTCATTCAAGTAAAACTTGGATATCAAACTTAGTCCTAAGAATATTCGGTGTACAAATACTACATTAAAGGGTGTTTGAAGCAATCCTAAACTGTACTATTCAGATATATTATATCTACCAAACAAAAAAGGAAAGGGTTCTGTATTCAAATAAAAATGACATGTTGAAATGAATGAGGAACGAAATAGAAGTCCCTCAAACCATGAGCACACTTAACAAAGAACGAGCTACCAGAATATAAAAGCATTCCTTCGGAAATACATATATGATTAGTTATGCATTGCAGTAGCTAAGCTACAGTGGACTGGATTCAAACCAAAATAAAAAATGATATAGCAGAGAAACTATGAAGATTTGCATATAATGCTTGGGCATGAAACGAACCTAGTTTAGTGAATTCACCGGAAGCAAGTGCATCGGCATAGTATTTTTCATTGTAACGAACAGGGAAAAGAGCTATGTTGAGCTTCTTGAGCTGCATTAGGTTCTTGTCCCTCACTCCGTCGAGTGAGATTGAGACTTCACGCCCAGCTCCCATTCTACAAATGGAAACATGGAATATGCTCATCGCAGGAAACAACAATTCAATACGATAAAATTCAACCCTTCCCAAATCCCAAACCAGGCGCCAAGATAAATAAGATTCGGCTGGCAGAGACATTAATGGATAGAGCGTGAGAAAAGGGAGCGTCCGTACCTGAAAAGAGTTTGAATCTGAGAAGGGGCTGAGTGTAGCTTCGGAATCAGAAGGAACAGCACCACCAGAGAAACACAAGTGGAGTGGCGTGGCGGTGGAGAATAAGCGTGACACATTTTTAAACCTAGAATCAGGGATTATTTTGACTTTTTACAATCCCCGTTCTATTTTCAGCTTCGTCAGAAATTAAAATGAGACTAATAAAATTGGATATTTATAAAAATTGAAATCAATCTGGTTGAGATTAATGAAATTTCGTTACATTTGTATCCTCTTTTAAATTTATGTAAAATGATGTAATTATTAGAGTTTATTATTTGACTATAAAATATAGTAGTCTACAAAAATTTATAAGCAAACAGACAGAGATCCTACAAAGATTTATTAACAAACCGAAACCTCTAAATAAGTAAATAACTATAAGAAAATTTTATCATGATAAATTATCACCGACTCACTTTATAATACCTTAAGCAGCAAAAATATAACTAATTCTTCTAAGCCACGACATTTTATCATATCAACAAATTGTCAAATTATATTCTAAACAAGCAAACATATTAACTTTGTTTATGATAGTTTATATATTTATATGTAGATATATTTTTGGGTTATAAGTGTAAATATAAACATTTTATATATATTTTTTTAAAGTTTGGGATGAAATTCGAACTCAAAATTTTTAGATAAAGAAAAAAGATTATGCCGTTTGAATTATAGCTAGTTGACAAACACTTTATATACCTTGATTGTATAAGAATAGTTGTTCATATAGCTTTTTTGTGTATCAGCATTTAACCTGCAAATATTATCACTTAACAAAACAAATTGGCAAGGACTAAAAATGGTCAATTTTGTGATTTAGTAGACAAAAGGAAAAAAGAGAATAAGAAAAGATAAAGCAATAAAGCAACAAAGCTGCCAATGCGGAAAAAAAAAAAAAAAAAAGCCTGATAATTGCTTTGTAACTAAGAAACACAACAATTATAGTCAGACTGCGAATGTGGGCGAGGGTGGTAGGAATGTAATCCATGCAGGGGAAATTTAACTGAAACGGGTGGTCCGGTGTATCGGCCGTGAGGGAGAGAAGAGAAAACTAACTCTACTCCCAGCTGAGCTCAGCACATCTCAGCTCACAAGCCCCTTGATTGGCTCCAGCAAGACATTCTTGCTAAGTTAGGGCGTTAGGCTTGTATTAAGATTCTAGCTTCTTCATTCATCGTGTCCATGTTAAGTGATAATATTTTAACATTTTATTTGCAAAACCTAAATTAAAATTATTAATTTTGATGGCATTGACTCTTGAGAGTAGTTGAATGGTTGAAACCATTGTTGTTTCCGGCTCTAACGGTATTAAACGCTGCTGGAATGTAGAAACGAAGTGCCACAAGACCCCTATGAGCGAGAGTATATATAATACTGTGTTGTATTAAAAGGGAAGGAAAATAGATTAGACGATAAAGAAGCAGAAAAGGGGATCACCTTATCATTATTCATCCGATCCGACTCAGAGCAATGGCTCATTCTGCAGCAATTACGTCAGCTCCTTCTTACTCTCTAACTGCACTCTCCTTCACTACTACATACTCTTCTCCATCTGCAATATTCCTCGCTAAGCCCTCATGGAACCCCAAAATGCTCCATCTCCGGAGCAGACCACCAGTCAGAGCTGCCGTCTCCATCGAGAAAGAGACGCCAGAAGCCCACCGTCCAGACACCTTTCTCAGAGAATCCGACGATCAGGCCCATTCTTCTTCCTCCTCCTCTTCTGTAAGGGCCCGCTTCGAGAAGATGATTAGAGAAGCTCAGGACACCGTCTGCACCGCCCTTGAGGCCGCCGACGGCGGGGCCAACTTCAAGGAGGACGTTTGGTCCAGGCCCGGCGGCGGTGGCGGCATCAGCAGGGTTCTCCAGGACGGCGCCGTTTGGGAGAAGGCTGGAGTTAATGTCTCCGTTGTTTACGGCGTCATGCCGCCAGAAGCTTACCGCGCTGCAAAAGCCGCCGCTTCTCCTGACGAGAAGCCTGGTCCTATCCCTTTCTTCGCCGCTGGAATCAGCTCCGTAAGTGTTTCCCCCATTCAATTCTTTTCGATTTCAGATGGAATGGGCAATGACATCAACCTTTGTTCAGGTTTTGCATCCGAAGAACCCATTTGCTCCAACCTTACATTTCAATTATCGCTATTTTGAAACTGATGCTCCTAAAGGTAATGGCGCCCTTGCAGATTATGATTTTCCATTCTTATTTCGGAGCTGTTTCTCATGCCATTATTACTACTGTTGTCTGTCATATAGCTCAAAATCTTACATATGCCAATTTCTAAGGTAATTGTCTTGCAAATAAGTATCTGCATAAATTTGCTGCTAATGACTGTGTAACCCTGTTGCATTCTACAGATGCTCCCGGAGCACCTAGGCAGTGGTGGTTTGGCGGGGGGACTGACTTGACTCCTGCTTACATTTTCGAGGAGGATGTTAAACACTTCCATTCGGTATATTCTCAATGCAAAAATATTAGTTCATGACATTTTTGTGGTTTAGATTTAGAATTTTAGGGAGAAAACAAGTCAAGTAAAACACTAATGAACCATGGTTCTGCTGTTCTAAAATGGCACTTCACATTCATGTATTGCTTCTTATGTTTTTTTTTTTATAGGTAGATTTGAAGTGTTGGATGGGTTTACCTGAATCTGATTCCTATAGCTAGTTTCTTTTCAAAAATAAGGCATCTAAAATAACCTTCTTTATTAGGACTAGTTTCATCGGGGGTTTCTGCATGCAAATGCTTGAGAATTCTGCAATCAGATCAATTTACATAATTCTATTTTATTTACAACAAACCCTGACAAGGAAAGCGAAATCCATCCGTTTGATGCTTACTTAAAATTCTTCAGAGGATTTGTTTTTGCCCTTTTGGAAACTTGCACTTGAGCATTAGGCTCATTTGCTACCGTATATTCCCCCCTCCCCCACCCAAAGAAGGTTAAAAGAAAAAAGAGTGAGCTTATTCTTGTTGAAACAAGAGCAATTTATTTACTTCTATCGTTCTGAATTACAGACTCAAAAAAAGGCTTGTGACAAGTTTAATCCTGATTTTTACCCCCGCTTCAAGAAATGGTGTGACGACTACTTCTATATCAAGGTATGACTCTTAATTCATTTTGAAATAAGTATTGGTTCAGTTGTAGTCTTAGGATCTATTTGACAAACAGAAAATAAACAAACATATTAAAAGTATGTACTACTTATTCAGTTGTTCATTTCAATTGAAATCCTTTAGTCTGTCCATCATCATTAATTTTGATTAACTTTGTGTGTGGATTATACAAAATGGGGAACAAAATGGTAGTAAATAGTGAATATCGATAACTGTTGGTGAGAATCAGACAAGGGAATGGGAAGAAGAGTAAATTCAAGTGGTAGCAAGAGATGGTACTATTGCATGAAAAAGTACATCGAGCTGATGAGACGTTATATTAAGGAGAGTTTATATACTAGTGTGTGAAGGGAGGATATATATATATATATATGAGGAACAAAAACTTGATATATCTATTCCCGATTGATTTGGTTTAGAAACTCAAAATGCAAATACACAGGTCGGATCTCATTGACAATATTGAGATTGAAAAACTCCACTGTATTTACCTTTTTATAGTCTATTACTCATCGTGCATGGTGGTCCCATTTTCATCATAACAAGGGAGCCTGTATAATATGTAACTAGATGGCTCCTGTAAGCGTTCTGTCAAGTTTTGGGGGTTAGAGTAGATTCAGGGTGTGTCTATAATTGAACTTTAAGTGCATGACAGAGTTGATTCAGTGTGTGTGGGCATAATTGAACTTTCAAGTGCGTGACATATTCTGTTGTTGATTGTTTTTCCTTATTTTGTCTCTTATTTCTACATTCAGCATCGAGGTGAAAGGCGAGGACTTGGAGGAATATTTTTTGATGATCTGAATGACTACGATCAGGAGATGCTTCTTTCCTTCGCGACTGGTAATTGCTTGCATTTGCATGTAAAATGGATACTTCTAACTAGAAAGACATTTCATTCATTTTTTCCCCTTCCTGTTTCATGCTTGTTTAAACTATGGTTTTTCTCGCAGAATGTGCAAACTCTGTTATTCCTGCATATATTCCTATCATAGAGAGAAGGAAGGATTTGCCCTTTACAGAGCAGCAGAAAGCATGGCAACAATTGAGAAGGGGACGATACGTTGAATTCAATTTGGTATAGTATTAAAGTCCACTCTCTCTAATACACACACTCACACAAGGCTCTATTCTTTCTCAATTCAAGGTGACATTCGAGTAATCAAAATTATGGCAACAGGTATACGATAGGGGTACCACATTTGGGCTTAAAACAGGAGGCAGAATAGAGAGTATTCTTGTATCTCTCCCACTGACTGCTCGATGGGAATATGATCATGTAAGATTGTAGATTCTTTTCTTATTTTAAATACACTGGATATTTTGTATCTCCTAATTTTCTATCTGTGAAATTGATACTGAAATGGTGTTATCTTTTTGTGCTCAGAAACCAGAGGAGGGAAGTGAAGAATGGAAACTCTTGGATGCCTGCATCAACCCCAAGGAGTGGGTGTAATTTATGGACTTAGCAATGCCCCTAATTTGCTTCGTTGTTTATTAACCAGGGAGCTTGTTTCTTCTTTCGGTGTATATCAAGTTCTTGTTGCAACGAATACAATTCTAGCTTGTACACTGAATTCAAATTAAACGTTTTGCTAGTTTCATTTTTTGTAGTGGGTGAAATGGAGAAAATTACAAATATCAAATATCTAAACTCTATCTGTAGCAGTACCAACCATTATCCTTTACCTATCCAAAATATGCTTAACAATGTTATAATAATGCAAAGACTGTCTCTTCATTTGAGCAAAACTTAAACTTGATTAATCTAGTGATGAGACAGAGAATGAAATAAACGCGGTTCATTAAAATGAGGATTTTGTATATAGGTCCCGAGCAAGTGGATGCACATTCTAATTTGGCATTGCTGCCGTTGACATGTTTCTTAGTAATGTCAATAAACAAAAAAGTGGGTAGCACATTTATATACCAAAAAGAAGAGAGTCCCTCGAACACTATATACTGCCAGACCCAGATGTGGATGGATTTGCTTCATCATGAGAAGCAGTCCTGGTAGGCCAATCAAGGAACTTGTAGCCTGCGAGTGAGGGTGGCAAATAGCTCTGTGTTGCTGAAGGGTTGTCTGGAGGGTATATGTATCCCTTGCCATATCCAATGTCCTTCATTAGTTTGGTTGGAGCATTCCTGAGATGAAGGGGCACCCCTTCATTCTGCCCAATAGATTCCCTCACCACCTTCTGAGCAGCACCTATTGCTCTGTAAACAGAGACAGATTTAGGAGCCAATGCCAAGTAGGCGACACACTGCGCAAGAATGACATTGCATTCTGGCATTCCCAGGAAGTGGCAGGCCTGATAGCAAGAAACAGCCTGATTGAGAGCTGAGGGATCAGCCAAACCAACATCCTCACTTGCAAACCTTATGAGCCTGCGTGCAATGTAGAGAGGCTCTTCCCCTCCTTCCAACATTCTTGCCAACCAATAAATCCCTGCATTGGCATCACTCCCCCTCATGGATTTGTGGAGCGCGCTGATCAGATTATAGTGCTCTTCCCCAGCTTTATCATAAGCAAGATGCTTGCACTGAAGTGCCTCCTTTGCGTCATCGAGTGTAACAGCAACAGCAGCAGCCTTGTGTTGCTCCTCTGTGGATTGGTTAGCAGGTTGTTGGAGCCTTGCAGCAGCAGTAACAGCAGCTATCTCGAGAGCATTCAGGGCGACACGAGCATCCCCATCACAGTTGTTTCCTATGAAATCCAGAACATCCTGGCTCACATCAACCTGACAACCAGCGCTGTGAGTCAACCCTTTGTCGGAGTCATTGACAGCCCTTCTGAGAAGCAAGGCAACATGGTGGGGCTTGAGGGGATTAAGGGTAAGGACCCTGCAGCGAGACAAGAGAGGGGTGATCAAGTGGAACGAAGGGTTCTCGGTGGTGGCTCCGACGAAGACAATGCTGCCATCTTCAATGACGGGCAAGAAAGAGTCCTGCTGGGACTTGTTAAATCTGTGAACCTCATCCACGAACAGAACGGTTCTCTGGTTGCTCTTCACTCTCAGCTTTCTGGCCTCGTCCACGGCGTCCCGGACATCTTTGACGCCGCTGGTGACAGCGGATAAGGAGACAAAGCGATAACAAGGGCATTGGTGATGGGGAAAGGAGTTGACGATGGCTCTGGCGATTGTGGTCTTGCCGGTGCCGGGGGGACCCCAGAGGAGGATGGAAGGGAGACGGTTCCGGTGGATGGCGGAGCGAAGGAGGGAAGTGGGGGAGAGGAGATGGTCCTGACCAAGGACGTCGTCGAGGGTTCTGGGGCGGAGGCGCTCGTATAAAGGCTCGTGGGCGTTCTTCTTGGAAGAGCGAAGAGGGTTGAAGAAGAAGGAAGATTGAGGATTAGGATTAGGATTAGGATTGGGATTGGGATTTGAGGAGGGTAGTGTTCTTTGGCGTTTTGAGAGTGGGGATGCCTCGTCGTGTTGCTGTTGCTCAACATCAATTGCTTGCCCTTCTTGCTTCGAGTGCGAGTGGAAAAACCGTTCGATCTTGGGTTGCGTGGGCGCCGGCGGTGGGGAAGATGAAGAGTTCGATTTGTGAGTTAGGATCCATTCGGTGGCTTTGACGGTGGATCTGCCGCCGGTGGCAGCCAAGGCTTGGGCGGCTAGCTCGTTGGGGAAGCCCATGCTAAGCAGCTGTTGCATCTCGTTCTCCATTCTGGCAAATGCTATTCTGCTCTCACATTATTAATGCTTAGGGTGTGGCTATCTGACTCACTTTGGGATGGGAATCTCAGCGCCTTCCTAATTGCTATCTTCACCGCTTCACCCATCTTTTCTTTATTCCAAATTCCATCCCCCTTTCCTTTTGCTTTGGGATTCTAAATACCCGCCATTTCTTCTTAATTCCTATTTCCTTCCATTTCATTTATATTATTATTACCGCCATAAGTTATTCATTCATTTTGACTCGCTTTTTCTAATTTCCAAATCGATTATATTTACTTCATCTTTATACATTAAATTAAAGAAAAGTATAAGTAACAAACAAGATTTTTTAACAATATGTAAACAATGTGAATTAATAGAGTTAAAAAAATAAATTTAATTAGTAGCATTAAATTAGGATGTAGTGTATTTTTATTTGATTGGTGATTGTTTATGTTGTTCAAAATTTTTATTATTCTCCTAGCACCAGCTTAAATTAAATAGTTCACTTCAACTTGTACTCCAATAGTTTATGAGTTGAACAATAGTATTATTTTCTCTGCTTATGTGGTGACAACGGGTCTGTGCATGGATTCTCCCTTAGGCTGGGTATGTTTTTAAGAATAAGACACTGAGAATAGGATAGAATAAGACATTGATAGATAGAGATACAAAATTTTGTTTTCTTGTATTCTGTTTAGTAATAAATTAAAATAAATTATAAAAATTTAATTTATTTTAATTTTTTTCATTTAAAAATTTTGAGATAAAAAATATAACAATAAAATATATAATTATAAAAAATTAATAAAAATAATAAAAAAATAAAAAATAAATTATGTTTCTTGTTAGTTCTGTGTCCTTTTTATCACAATGAATACAAAATACACTAATTCAATATCTTTAGATACATTGTCTTTGTCCATGTAAACAAACGCAGTCTTATATACTTGCTTGCTTCTACGTCGGAGGCACCTTACAAATTACAACTGATTCCATGACAATGACTGCCCTTCTAAATCAGAACCAAACTCATGCACTTCAACGGATTTTTAAACTCCACTAATTGCAGCCTCTATATTTTTTTTTTTCTTTTTTTTTTTAGTCTGGTATTTGTTTATTTTAAGGACACGGGCGGTCATTCAATACAGGCTCAACTAGAAAGCACACTTTGGAACTACAAAGACACATATTAGTTCAAAGAAAACGGGCCTCTTGAGGCTGTGTTTTTCTTGGGCTATGTTTGCTTTTTGGACATAATGAAGGAAATCTAATTGAGACCACGCACCGGAGAGGTCTAGCACAGATGGCATACGTAAATGCAGCTTCATCCTTTTCTCTACCCACTACAGGTGGCGCGAAGGAACATGTCCCTTTACCAGTAAACATTCTTTAATTAGCTTGCGTAGAGCTGCTTTCTAGTTTCTTCAAAGTTACACGATCTTTCTAGATAATAGTTGGGAGTTCTCAAAAAGCATAAACTTATGGGACTAGGCTATTAGTTATTTTGGTTCTTTCTGTTTGGTAAATATATGCCTCTTGCAAGCTGTAACTGGTTATGTTTCATCATATACTTTAAGTGTCTATCATATAATAACTCTTAGCCAAACCAACTATCATTAGTGTTAAGTTGATTTATATTTATTAAAATTAAAATATCTAATATAATCTTACACATTAATAAATTGTTGAATTTAATTCTTACATTTATATTTATTTTTGTATTTTTTTAATTTAAAAATATTTTATCAAATATAATTATCATTATTTATATTTATTAAAAATTATTTTTAATTTAATTTATTAAATATATATACTATAATTTTTTATAAAATTATATTTTAAAAATTAGTTTTTACAAATAATTTTTAAAAAATAAAAATTCTACTGAACCAAACCTAAATGCAAATCTCAACAAAATCCCGAAAGTGCAGCCAAAACAGAAACAAATAGAACACATAACATACAGCACATACAAATACAATATATTAGTTAGGAGAATTTTTTAGTATCTATAATTTTTTTGCCTATATTGGTTAAAAGTAAAGATAGAAAAAGATAAGATTCACTCTTATATTTTTGAAGGTATTTACTTAAAGGAATATGTTAAAAATATTTTGCGAAGATTTTTGTGTTAAAAATATTTTTTATTTATTTAGTCATATTTTAGAAAAATAATATTTTTATAACATATCAAAATCAAATTTTATAATTCATCATCTAATAATAAAAAAAAATATTTTTATATAAAGACAATTATAAAATTTTTATGGTAATATCCACCATTTTTAAATTTTATGTCTAAAATTTAGACAGCATATAAAGCACCTTATATTTAACGTACATTACATTTCTAGGCAAAGAACTTGATGAAACAGAGGCTGATAACAAGGAAAGGGATTAGTGACTGAAGATTGCAGCACATAACTCTTGCAGCTAACCATTCAAAACAAAGAAAAATAAACCAAAATGGCTTTGTTAACTTAGAATGAAGTGTGTATAACAAAATGAAAGAGCTGAGACGGCGTATGGTTGCATTGTGAATTCCATCTGGATATGATGGTTACAACTTACAAGAGCAGTTTTGATTCATACATTAACTTGATTATCCATTAAATAATCAATCAAACGCCCCAAATGAGAGTATGAACATCCACCCTCTTTCATGGTACTCCTACACTTTTCACTCATCTCCTTCATTCTCTTCCTCACCTCCGCATCCGTTAACAGATTCCTTATTCCTTTCTCGATCTTCTCCGCACTTAACACCCGGGTAGTTCCAAACATCAACTCATGCTTGAATTCCAACGAAATTTCCACACCCAGCTTCAGCTCACGCACCAACTGAAATGCATTGGATTGCTGTTCCGCATAGAGCGGCCATGCCGCAATGGGCACACCATAATATATGCTCTCCAGCGTAGAATTCCAGCCGCAATGCGAAACAAACCCACCCGTGGCTTTGTGGGCCAGAATTTGGGCCTGAGGGGCCCATCCGATGACTCTTCCAACTTCTGCCGTCCGATCCAGGAACCCATGAGGCAGAAGCTCTGTGAGCTCAGGGAGAGAGTAATCAGATGGCACGCCCATGAAAGAGTCCTCAGGTGGGGGTTTGCGCAGGGACCAAAGGAAGCGGGCCCCACTGTCCTCGAGAGCCCGCGCGATCTCCCTGACCTGCTCCTGATGGAACCAACCTCTGCTCCCGAAGCAGAGAAACACTACGGAGGAAGGAGGTTGGTCGTCGAGCCACTTGATAATGGTCTCCGAAGCAGGCTCGTCATCCCCGCTGAGGTTGAGTATGGGACCCACCGGATAAACAGGAAAAGCAGCATCGTGGAAAGAGTGAATGGCGTAGGATTCGAGCTCCTCAAAGGTGTTTATGATAAAACCATCAGCTTCCTTGAGGCCGCTGGCATACGACATGAAAATCGGGTCCCATTGCTTTCGCGTGAGGAAAGTGGGCATATTTCTCCACGGGAATGGGTTTGCGAAAGTGGGGATGGTCAACTCCGAGTCGGAGTCCTCCCACTCGTAGGCTACCAGATTGTCCCGGACACGGAGCGTGTGCATGTGAAGGGTCATGCCAAAGAAGGTTGCTCCAGAGGTAAAGAACACGAGGGCAGGGACACGGAAGTCCTTGGCAATCTCAATCATTGAGGTGAAGAACATGTCGAGGACGAAGGCGGCCAGTGGCGGGGCGGAGGGGGAGCTAGTGAGGTTGGTGACGGCTTCTCTGACGTGGGGCTTCATGAAGTCGATGAGAGGGGCCATGGAGGTGGCTCTATCGGAGTCTGATGAGGGCGGTTTGGGAGTGTAGTCGGGCAGGTTAATGACGTTTATGCGGTGGGACTCAGAGTGGAGGGAGTTTGTTGCTGTAGATGTGGTTTTGGAGTCAATATGGGAGTTGATGAGCATGATATTGACGGTGAGACGGTGGTCGTGGTTCACCAGAAGCTTGGCGAACTGGAGGGAGGAGAGCAGATGACTGATGCCTGGAGAAGGCACCAACACCACTTGTGCTGCTTTCTTGTTGCTCATCATTAATTTCCACTCTCACTCGATCTATTATTTTAACAAGCTATAAATCATGTGAGTTGTGAGATCTCTATATAGGATCCTTGTTTTTCAACGGTCAATCAACGTGTGTGGAAATTAGAGTGTGAACCTGCCCCGCTCCGGCTGCTTGTCCGTTGTGGACCATGTATCATGAGCTTCTTGTCCCTTCCTCAGTTCCTTGTTCCTTCTACCAAAAGGATAACATCCATCCTAACCGTATATAATATTAGTGGATACTTTTAACTAATGCTTCACTCTCATCATTCATATCCGGTCCCATATTTGCTTGTCGGGATCATCTCTGCACGGTTACTTCTTAATTAAGGCTTAGCTTATTTTATCCATTATTAGAAGATTCTCGGGAATATTCACTTTTCACCGTAATATAGTATTAGTATGGGGAGACTATGTCATTTGAGCTATAATTCATTGGCTATATATAATTTATTTTTATATTTTAATATTATTAAAATATTATTAGAGTTATTAGTAATTGAGAGTTAAGTTAATAATGACTAGTAATTAATAAATAAAATATTTATAATTAATAAATAAAATATTTATAAAGTTAATTGATAATATTTCTGTAAATAAAATGATTTTTGTATTATGTAATAACAACTTTAAAATAACAACTTTACATATAATATAATCTTCTTATTCTATTCTTCTCCTAAAATTTTATTCTATTCTTCTCCCAAAATTTTAACATGATTTCAGAGTTATGATATTCTCTTAAAAAAAACAGATATCATTTTTTGGGTAAAACTACCACATTTTCTTGCACAAAGTTCTTTTTTTTTGTGTTGTTCTTTTTTTGCACCTATTTTTTTTTCACTTTAGCGATAAATTCGTCTCCTACTCTTTCTTCTTTTGCTCACCACAATTCTCTTTTTCCTTTTTTTCTCTGCGCCATCGCGCTGCATGCATCATCTTCTTTGCGTCATTGCAAGCTGCTCACATAGTCCCTTAACCAAAGCAAAAGCCATTAGTTAGTAGATAAAATATTTAAGAAATTAGTTGGTAAAGATAGGGAGATTCGAATTCACAATCTCTTCAATGAGTATAAGGACACTATGTCATTTGAACTATAACTCATTGGCATAATATTATCTTCTTATTCTACTCTTTTTCTAAAAATTTAATAAATATATATTTTATATTAGTGATTAATTTTAATATAGATTTAATATAATTGTATAATATAATATAATAGAAGAGACATAAATTTATTAGAGGAGTGTTAAGGGGACAATAACTTTTGTAATTTGTAACCATTAAATAATTACCAATGATATTTTTAATGGTGTAAAATTTTATTCAATAATATAAAATTACTCATTTTTTTTGTAGTTACATGCTGGTCAGAATTTAATAAAGTTGTTCACCCTTAAACTTTTTCAATTTATTAAAATATATTATTTATATATTAAAATTAACTACTAAAAATAATTTATATATAAATAATATTTAATTTATTTTTAATATATATTTTATATTAATAATTAATTTTAATAGTTGATTTGAATATACATTTAACATCATTGTAAATTTATTGCTATAGCTAGACTACCTTTTAGTCCAACAACAAAGACTAAATGGAATGGAACAGTGACACACGGGAAAGAAAGCGATATATGGCTGGGACTGGGGAGTATGGGTTTTAAGACATACAAGCAGGGAGATCCGTTCTTTTATAATTTGATTTTTATTATGCATTATGAGTTATAACTCGGTCTTAATTATTATTTATTTTGTAAATAACATCTTTATTATCGATTTAATGATCATTATTTTAACTTAATGATCAACGGTCATACCATTAATTCTATTTATCAACTCTATGCCTGTAAAAGGCATCAATCTCTATATACATTTTATACATATTTTAGATATATTCTAGAGACATTCTAGATATATTCTATATTCATATAATTATTATAATATACAACACATGATGACTTCTATTTCATGTCTTACATTCTATATTCATAGAATTATTCTTATATCTCTTAAACACTTACTCACTTGAGCGTTAGAGTGTCTTTTGCAGGTACTCACCCCCTTGTTCTTTTCTTGCCGACGTATAACTCATCCCGACGAGGAGAAACTTGAAGACATTCATCGACGGACGAGCTATACACCGGCCAAACTCAGCAAGAACAATTGGCGCCGTCTATGGGGATGAGTAAAATAATTCCTACTTCACTTAGGTTTATAAAACTTGATTTACATTCAAATTTTTGAACCAATCTCAACAATCTTGTTTAAGATTTTATTTAATACCTCTTATCAAATTTTAATCTGTCGTAACTTTTTATAAGGTTTATATTTTATACATTCAAATTGCTTCACTTTTAAGTATCATAATATTTCACATCTTATAATCGATCAATTAACCAATCCGAGAATAAACTCGGCTTTCAATCAAACAAAAAACAAACTCGGTTTTCAATCAAATCGAGCACAAACTCACTTATCAATTTTGCTTTATTTTTTAAAGTTCTCTACTTACACAAGTAAAATTATATATTTTATTCAACATACTTTTGCATTTATATTTTGTGTAATTAATATTTACTAATTTATTAGTTATATTCAAACTTCAATATATGTCATATACAATAATGACATATAACAACCATGTCAATTAGGTTTTTATTTCATTATATACTATATTATTATTACTTAGTGATTTCATTTATACAATTAAATGATAGTAATGATAAGTTCAAATCTTAAAATTGAATTCCATCCAAAATTAATTGTATATCAATTGTATATAACTGTCATACTATTCACTTTATGCTATTAAATTTTATGTTATTAGCTATATGATTAGTGCAGAAAGTTAAGCAAAAAATAACTACAAATATGCAAATTTATTATTTTTGCACAAAAAATATATCTCATAGCTAAACAAAATTTATTATATCATTAAATGACTAATTATTTTATTACTTTATTATCAAATTAAAGCATGTCTTATAAAACAAAATTCAGATATTTACATTTGGCATGTATGACATTCATATATGTCGTCTTCTTCTCTATAATTATCAACTTCAAGGTATATTTTTTTTACTTTGAACTATTTTACTTTTACAATATATATTACTCAATATATATTGTGATTTTAGACATATTCATTTTCTCAATTTATCTTATTCATGTCATATGACCATATTCAATAACTAATTGTTTTGAACGAGAAATTTATCAATAAGTTGTTGTGGGTCGGAAAAATTCCCAAGACAATTAACCATTATATCCTCGGATCATACAATCGATTCCGTCAATGGATATCTATCTCTGAACTTTTCAGTTCACATACAATTAAATGCTAAAATTGTTCTTAAGCGGAAAAGTATCCCCCACACAACTATCTTGATTGAATGACTCTTATCATTTAATTATTTTTTGAATAAGTGCCGACATAATAACCCGACTAAGCTTGGGGCTCACCATATCATTATTCACTTATCTTTTAACCGATTTATAAATCATTTTATTTTCTAAGCTTAGCCTGGATCATATGATCGGCAGACAAAGCTTGGGGACTATGATCCGTCACCTTATAACTCGGTCTTTATTGTGCATTATGAGTTATAACTCGGCCTTAATTATCATTCATTCTGTAACTGACACATTCATTACCGACTTAATGATCATTATTCTGACTTAATGATCAACGGTCATACCATCAATTCTATTCATCAACTCTATGCCTGTAAAAGGCACCAATCTCTATATACATTCTATACATATTTTAGATATATTCTATACATATTCTAGATATATTCTAGAGACATTCTAGATATATTCTATATTCATAGAATTATTATAATTTACAACTCATGATGACTTCTATTTCATGTCTTACATTCTATATTCATAGAATTATTTTTATACCTCTTAAACACTTACTGACTTGAGCGTTGGAGTGTCTTTTGCAGGTATCCACGCTCTTGTTCTCTCCTTGCCGACGTATAACTCATCCCGACGAGAAGAAGTTTAAAGACATTCATCGACGGACGAACTATACACCGGCCAAACTCAACAAGAACACAGGGTAACCCAAGAACAAGACTTGTCAATTAATCCACATCATAATTACCGTAATCATAATTAAACGAAAGCATTTGTCGTATTAATTTTTTGAAATTGTTCCTATTGGATGCAGTTGGCATTACACAAAAACGAAAAAGATGGAGGTGTTTAAGCCCATTTAGCTAGAATAGACATGCAAGCAGCTCCAAGTAGAAGAGAAGTATAAGCTCCAAACTGAAGCCGGCCACTTTGTTGGACTCTTGAGTTGATGAAATCTGCTGCGAGCAGGTCCACGAGAGACATGTAAATTAATATCCCGGAAGATGTCGCGTTCATGACCCCTTCCACAATCAGTGCTCTTGGGCTGTTCTCCTTGTATGCGTTGCTAATCCCTATCCCAATCGCTATTCCAACTGGTGTTGTCAATGTAAAGAACACTGCCATTGTTACAACTGCTCTTCTATTGAATTTTGCCTGACCATAACATAATACATAAATAAATAGACTTAGGGACAAACAAATTTAGTGAAAATAAAAACAAAAATAAAAAATAGCTATATCTACCTGCGAGATGCAGCCACCAAGGCCCATGCCTTCAAAGAATTGATGGAAAGTTAAGGCAGCAATTAGAGGCTTTATGGTCTTTGGACTCTCACTTGCTCCCAACGAGATCCCAATTATCACAGAATGAACCACAATTCCTAGCTCTAACACCTACATTCAGTTTATCAAAATAAGAATAAATGACCATTTGTATCAATGAGAGATAAAAACGCTGATATTTGTATTCATGATAGCCTGAAACTAAAGTTATATCTATGATAGATGCTCTCCGTGTGACAAAAGTGCTCTGACTTGGATTGGTTAGTGAAAATCCGATCTTAGGTGGCATTCCCTCCCTTACCTTCAACCTCTCTCTCTCACTCACACACTCTCTCTCTCTCTAACTCTGCACTTCGACTTCCCCTTCTCCACCATTCACGCCTCCGCACTCTTCATTCTCCAAACCCCACTCTGGTCCCTTCTTCCTCAACACTCGCTCCTTCACCATCCACTCTGCCCTTCACGCCGACGCCATCCTCTTCTCCCTCCCCACCACCTCTGACCCCATCAAGAACACCCTCCTCACTCTCGTGCTTTTCAACCACTCTTCCTTCATCCTCACCTTCTCCACCTCCCCTTCTTCCGCACTCCAACGGCTCTTTCCTCCACAAATCTGCAACAAAACCCACCCACAAATCCTCAGCATCCCTTCCAAGCTCTTCAGAAAATACGACTAGGAAAGGTTTGATCTTTTGGTGCTGTCGTCGAGTTTCCCTTACGGCGGAATGGAGTATCCAAAGATGGTTGTCACAGGGTTTTGAAGGTGAACCAGTGAGGAGCAAGATTCGAGCTTTACCTCTCACGAAATTAGGGTATTCAGGGTTTTACTGGAGCCATTGTTGGCGTTGTTGATCCCAATCGGAGATCTTGGGGCCTAGGGAGAAGGCAGCCGTGGCGTTGGAACTGAAAGGGGTGTCGTTGTCGTCGGGGTTGGAGTCAGAGCGGATCTCAGCGAGAATGCGGTTGGTCTCCTCGATGAGGCTCTGGTTGACGGCATCAGAGTCGGAGGAGGAGAGGTTGACGGCGATGGTGCTGGAATGAATGAGAACTCATGCTTTATCTGTGTGAACTAATACTATATATTGATACCCTTTATTGCAAAGATTTTGTTTTTAGTTTTTGGATTTGGATTCTCTCATTTATGAGTTCTCCGATGAGAATGGTTGTGTGAAATACTGAATATGGTTCTTATTTTTGTTTCAATCACATATTGTTTTGGTAGAACTAGTAGATTTTTCGAGAATTAGGACTTCCATTTTTGGATAAAAGCAAGTCTCTTTGAATTCGTTGCCTTGAGTTTTTTACTCCGAAGGATTATAAGAACTAGAAAAGTATAGGAATTGGTCTAACGAGAAGGTGGATAAAATTCAAGAACTTTAGCCATGTCTATGGCATTATAATGGGTTGTTACCTCCACCAGCTTAGAGGTCTCGAGCTCCATGGGTTTTCTTGACTCTGTTCGAGAGGTGAGGCTCTTAGATTCTTCCAAGTTTATGTCCCGGGACTTTGGGTCAATTCGAGCAAAGAGGGGTTGAAGATAAGGGAGGGAGTGACACCTAGAATCGGATTCCCACGAACCAAGTTCAGATCATGGGTATAACTTTAGTTTCAGGCTATCATAAATACAAATGTCAGCGTTTTCATCTATCATGGGTACAAATAGTCATTTATTCATCAAAATAATCATATTAGTCTGCTTTATTAAATTTGGGGATAAAATAAACAAGTGCGTGATTACCTGAGAAATAATACGATGACGAAGGAGTTGTGTGGAGTCTGACGAAGAAGTGGAACCATGAGAATGACCATGAGTTCCATGTGTATGAAGATGCACGTGATCTACTCCCTCCTCTATCTTGTCTTGGGAGATGTTGCCATTGCCAGTGTGACCAAAATACGCAGTAGCAAGAGAATCAACCATGAGCGTAGCAATTGCAGATAACATGGCCACGAATCCCGTGAAAGGAAAATCTGCCCACGGATGTTCCTTGAGGCAGGGAGATGTTAGCTTCTCAAAAGCATCGGGCAAGACGTGTATAAAAGCAGTGGACAATATTACCCCTCCTGAGAACGCCTTTACCAAGAAGAAGAAATCCCTCTCTGGACTCAAGGCAGAGAACCTTTTGATCTTCCCCAGCGTTGGAATGGTTACACCGATTGCACCTGCCACCAGAATCGTACCCAAAGCTGTTATTTTGTATTTCAGAGCCACTGCTGCTTCTTCACCACCTTCATTCTCCTCTTCCTCTTCGCATGTGCACTCCCCCACAACTGAGCTTGGAATCACCAGAATTGACCACAGAAATAATAATACACCTACTGTCAACCAATTCTTTCCAAAACCTTTGTTCATCTTTCGATGATTCAACAACAGATAGAACGAATTGAAGATCAACTTAATGGACAGGAGAGGATTCTGATGCGTGGTGTATGTTAGTACTCTCCAGCTCGACCAGATAGATGTTGATGAACTGTGTACGGTTTCTATATCTATATATATAGAGAGAGAAATAGAGTGAGAAAGAGAGAGGTTCATTAATCATTCTCTTGACTAACTGTGATTGCTGAATATACAAAATTAGATCAGAAGAATTCATGAAATATATATCGTGTGCAATTGTGAATTCATTATGTGTATGCTATTTAGTAAAGAAATATATTTTCTACCTAGGTAGCTACAACATAGGAGATGTACGGTTATGATGCCATTGCCAACAAACTAAGTGTCCATTTGATGTTGAAATATGTCGACATGCAGCGGAAGCCAAGGACAAAATAAACCCAGGTATTTGGGTTTTATGACCACATTATGTGAAAATTATTGTAGCGGTCAAATGATAGTTGCAACACGTTCTCGTGTGTTTTGGTTCACACTCCAGGGTTGCGCAAGACACTACGATATTATTTATATCATTTCAAGAGTACTACTTCTACTTTTACACATCAAACTTTAGATTTCCATTCTTGCTTTTGTTGAACTCTTTCCTCAAAGCCCTCATCAATAACAATCAGGAACTAACAACTGTCTATCCTAACATTGCTATGTTCACACTCCAAATGTTAAAAGCGATTCAGAAAAAAGACCGGCCTGATGGTAGTTTTTCTTGTAAAACAGAGAACTAACACCTTTGTGACTCTGTTTTTTCATGTTATTTCCTTTTTTTTTTTTTTTTTTTTTATATATACATAGTTTCTAGAAGCAAAATTAAAGCGGGTTTCTTGATTATAAGGTAGTGTTGAACCTAATAAAGGTTTTCACTTTGTGGATAGCGATCTACATGGGTTCAAGCCTTACTTGCAGACTGCATCACTGCAGTGCCATGGACTTGACCATTCTCCTTTCAATATTTATCCATGGTTAATAGGATGTGTTTTTCTCTATAGAAAAGTATAATATATTCTTTGTTATCAGATCCGAATTATTAAAAAGACTGCCAGTATGTACGCAATGAATGGTTCGGGTTGCTGGATTTCTTGAGATGTTTGAAGAAGGTTGTCATAAGATGGTGAGTTAACCTAGGGGGTAAATGCGACAATTCTTTTGCTACTAGCGAACTATTAGCTAGCTTCTCTCTCTCTCTCTCTCTAATGGCAAGGATGGTGAGAATGTCGATTCTGATGAGTCTTACTATGATGATGATAGCGAAGAAGAATATTTTGAAGAGTATTACGAATTTACGATGATTGTGGAACATGCTTCGGAGTTCCATTTTGCTGGTTTTTTTAAACATAGTTTTGCTTGTGGAGTGCTGGTATACATGGAAAATGTTGTTTGTGCATATGCTTAGTACAGAAACAATGTGAATTTTGTTCGTGTTAAGCGTTAACTGTTAAACATTCATTCGGGGTATTTAATTTTTTGGTCTGAGCTAGAAGCCTAGAATTAAGTTGGTGCGTGGGCTCACCTTTTCAATGGTCCAAGACTTAACACAGACCATTTAATCGGACACCACTTCAATGGTCCAAGACTTGCAAGGAAAAGAGAAGCTTCTTAATTCCCGAGGTATAAGGTCCCATTAGCGCTAATTTTGTATGTTACTACTTACTAGCGATGGCGGCTGCTGCTCCACATTCTCATCCTATAGTTCTAGCTGTATATAACGCACAGGAAGATACTGTATATGAAAGAAGCAAGTCAACTCACGTAAAGGACATTTCTGACAATCGGTGGCATCCATGTCTATAAATCCCCTGCAAGCAATTTCATTTCACACCTTGGGTAGGCAGGCATACTAGTTTAACTTTGAACAAAGAAAAAATTATATTGAAACAGACAGATTACATGAAAAGAAAAAAGATAGATAGATAAATAAATAAATAAAGAAAAGGGAAAAGTCTAGGAGGATGTCACGGCAACAAAGGATCTAGAAGTTAATCACACTAAATAAAATGAAAAAGGAGATACTGTATCTATCATGTGTCCATTCTAAGGAGGAAAAAACTCCCAAAAAGGCGTGTATATAAAATAAAATAAAAGAAAAGACAAGTAGAAAGAAGAAGTGAATTAAGAAGGTAAGTAAGGTTGCGTGTGTATGAACCTAGTGCCTAATGCCTATAATATTATAATAATGAATAGTAATAGACATAAACAAGGGAGAGGGGTTGGTCAACAATAATCGCCAAGTTAGAGCACCTAATTGCCTGCTTTATGTCACTATCTGAGGGAAGAAAGCAGCAACCCCTCCAACCCCTGTTCCTACTGGAGATGGAGACGGAGCTCACTGCAAATTAAGAAGAAGAAGTAGCTGGGAAGAAACGCCCTCCCTCACCCTGACCCATCATCTCTCCACTAACATTCGGAGGAGCTCTCTCTCCAACTTGGCTGCTCATGATGCTGTTATTACCACCATACATATGCATGTACTGCTGCTGCTGCAAGCTGGAGGCAGAAGGGGCTAACATGAGCCCATTTGGGTTCACATGAACCGACCGGGACCCAAACGCCAAACCCATGTTCGGGAAACCCGATGCTGTTGACGGAGTTGCCGGAAAAGGTGCGCCCGTGAACTGTTGCACCATGGCCCGGAAGTTGGTGGTGTCTGTGTTGAGCAAGGTGGTGGGGGTTCGCCTGGAAGCCCGGGAGCGTCGGCGGATGGGCTTGGACACTCGGGCCTCCGGGTTGACCCCAAGTTGGGGGGAGGTGGTTGCGACGGCTGTTGCGTCGGAAACAGAAGATGGAAGGAGAGAATTATTAGGTGGCGGTGGGATGTTTTGTTGGTGGTAGAATTGGAGCCACTCATTGGCGTCACTCATGGTCATGGAATGGAAGCTATACGACTTGGTCCCTTTGCTCACTTTTGTTCGAATGGAAAATGTGAATCTCTCAGTGGATTATTTATGGTGCCTTCAACTTTCAACTTTCTTCCTTCTTCAACCTAATGCATCACAAGCAACATCCTAGCCCTTCATCTCCACACCCACGTGCCCATGGCCCACACACCAACAAATAATATCAATTAGTAATTCATTTTCACAACTATTCCAAATAAGATAACTATATTAAAACCAAAATAAACCAAACATGTATTATTAACTTTAACAAATTCAAAATGCTTTCTTTTATTTTTGTTTTTAGTGGACTAATCAAAGTTACTTATTTCCCCAACATTTCTATTTATCAACACTGAAGCGCATCACTTTTAAAGTTAAATTGCAGCATTAACCTGAGAACGAAAAGTTTGTTAAGATAAGTCAGAGAATATATGCTAAAAATGATTAGATGAGAAACTACTTTAAAAAAAAATAGAAAATACAAATGTTGTTTTCATATTATGTTGGGTTTAATTTAATTGCAAAAAATTTATACTCTCATCTAATTTTATTTATGGATTTAGATAATTTTAAAAATTAGTTATTTTTATTAATATGATAATACATAATTAATTATTTATGTAAAACTCTTTTATATTAATAGTGTATGAAACTTAATTCATAGTTAATATTAGTAATTAGGTGGATTTAAAAAGTGAGCTGATTGGAGATTTATTTTATGGATATTGGAGTAGAGATAATCGAATAACATATTAATAGAAAATTTTGGCGCAGACCAAATTTTATATTATACTTGATGAGTAATTATTGATGTATTTTATATTATTATGATGACAAAAAACACAAGTGTGTAATTCTATAGATTGAAAAGGTAGGTTACTAGGAGCAACAGATTAATTCTAATATATTTACCATCATAAAGAGCGTTATTAGGATATATTCTAACATAATCACTGTTATATATATGAGATTCTAGATTATAATAGAAAAGCAAGAGCACGTAGAAATATTGAGATTTTCTTCCATTCTTCTTCTTCTTCTTCTTCTTCTTCCAAGAATGCATGTATTATAGATATGTGGGGATGCATACGTAATTTGTCTGTTACTGATGTCTCAATTCTCATGTCATGGGTGGGAATGGTTCCATCGCGGAAGCAGCACACTATATATACAAACCGAAAATTTTTAAGTGCGGTATATCGATATTTTAAATATTTTTAATTGTTAATTTTAATTATAAAATATATATATAATTAAAATTAATAATAACAAATGACTGAAATACCCATAGCCTTTCTACACGAACAAATACATCATGAGTCGTGATAGCGTCATGCTCATTGCTCGAGAATCTTAACGGGCCATGTCATCCTTAGCCTGCGACTTAGACTCTTCAATTCAACCATTGCCATAATTAATTCCGTTTGAGTTCCATTCGGAATCAACTTCTACAACAAGAAACTCCCAAGTATCTTCCCATAGAGACTGTATTGTAGACTATAGTGTAGTTTCAACAAATTTTTTTATTTGTTTACATGATCATTCGAAATTAATGATGGTAGATAATATTTTTTATTTTTTATGAATCTCATACTAGCACTTTTTTTTTTTTGTAAATTACATGTTTCTGTTTTATTTTTGTTAAAATTCAATTTTAATCCACACGATGCCATAATTTGGTAGTGGTCAATTTTATAAAAATATACTTTTAGTTTACTATTGTCAACTAATATTTTAACTATCACTAAGAGTGTTTGTTTGAGTGGAAAATGGGAGGAAGGAAATAGAGAGAAAAAAAATTGGAAGGAAAATAACTATTTTTCTTTGTTTGGTTGAATGGAAAAGTCAAAGAAAAAAATCAATTTTTTAAAAATCGATTTGAATCGGCCGGTCGAATCGATTGAACTGCAAACTGATGAGAAATACGATTCGATTATATGTTAAAACCGAAAAAAATGAAAACCGTTATTAAACCGTTAAATCGGTCAGTAACCGGTCAGTCGAACCGAACCGAGACCCGATCGGATTTTTTACTTTGCCCAAAAACGCTCAAAACGCGCCGTTTAGCATTCAGTAACCCCCAACCTTACCCGTTACCAACCCTAACTCACTCCAACACTCTCTCCAACGGTGCAGCAGCAGACCCTCCCTCGTCCTTCCCATCACCCTCGAGCTAGCCGTTCCTCTCAACGCCGGCGAGCTCACTCCCTCCCTTTCGTTCAGTCGCCGGACTACTCCTGACGCCGTCGCTGGTTGGAGCTTCGAAGCTCACTCGGTCCCTCACTCAGCTAACGTCTCAGACTCTCAGCAGTGGAAGCATAGTCGCCGGGTTCGCTTCCTGCCTCCGTCGCGAAGCTTTGTTCCACCGTCGCCAGCTCTCCGTTTCCAGCGCCGTCATCCTTCCTTGCATTTGAATCTGTAATGGAGCCTCTGTTTGATTTTGATTCTGATCTGTTTGTATTCTGAACTTTTTAATTTTGATTGTTGGTTTGATTCTGATTTATTTTTATTCTTCCGTCGTCCTCCCTATTGTTGATTCTGATTTGTTCTTTGGTTGGGTTGTTCTTGATTCTTTGGTTGGGTTGTTAATTTTATTTTTTTTTACTTTGAACTTTTTCTTCTGTTTTTTTTATTAGTTGCCAAATCAGAAGGTACAATTTAGGATTACTATTATGGCTGATTTGGATTTGCTGAGGAAGATTCAAGATTTATTATCCCTCTCTTGAGTTGAACGAAGTTTTTGTCAAAGTTAAAAGAATGTATCTGAGCAATTGCAACATGCATTGTTACTATTACACACAGCAATTTGATGATTTGTTTGATCTTTGTTGCCTGTGTTGGTGTGTGTTGATGGCCTGAAGTTTTGAGCTATTTGTTAGATATGAGTTTAGATTGTGATAAATTTTGATAATTGTTATGTTTTGAGAAAGTTTAGCTCAGTGATTACGATGAGCTTAATTGCAGAAGAGGTCTTGCTACTTTGTTGAATTCTGCAGTTTAATCACCAAATTAAACTCTTTTAGTCTACTCTCTACATCTCTTTCTACCTACTCTATCTGTGTATATGCACATTTTAATTTCTTGCAAGCAACTCATCGTGAATAAACATTGTTTCCATTGTTTACATGAGGGGTTTTTTGAGGTATACATACTTGCTTCTCTCGGTGTCTTTGTCTCTGTCTGTCGGTGTCTCTGTCCCCTTCTGCAACCATTGTCTCTTTTATAGTGATATCTGATATGTGGTTTACTGATATAGTGAAGTTTTGTGAACTCTGATTCAAGTCATTCAACTGTGAACTGATATAGTGATATAGTGATTGAATAATTATTTTTATGTGAACTGTGAAGTGTGAACTGATATAGTGATTGAATAATTGATTGAATAATTGTTTGCTTGTTTCAACTGATTTTTCAAGGGAGGAAGCGCAGGGAGGAAGCGCAGATAGCGAGCAGCAGTGAAAGTGATCGTGCAGAGAGAGTGAGAGATGGAGGTTCCCGGTTCATCAAAGAAGATGATAGCGACGCAGGAGGAGATGGTGGAAGCGAAGGTTCCCCTTGCATACAGGGACCAGTGCGCACACCTCCTCATCCCTCTCAACAAGTGCCGCCAGGCCGAGCTCTACCTTCCATGGAAGTGCGAGAACGAGCGTCACTCCTACGAGAAGTGCCAGTACGAGCTCCTCATGGAGCGCATGCTTCAGATGCAGAAGATCAAGGAACGAGCCTCCCTTAATCACTCCCAATCCAAGGGCGCCGCCTTTCCCGTCATCCCTAAAACCGCCAATGCCTGATTCATTCCAGGTTTCTGCTTCTCCCTGATCTAGGGTTTTTCGGATTCATTCCTCATTCCTGATTGATTAATTGCTCTCGTTATCAATATTCTGGCGTTCCAATTCATTAGGGTTACGGGATTGTTCACGCTTTTACTTGATTAGGATTAGAGAATGTTAGTTTCGTAGGTGTCTCTTTGTGGATTAAATTGGGTTTGCTGTTATCATAGGACCATAATTTTTGTTCACATTAGCTGAACAGACAGAAAAGTTTCATAAAAAATAGTAGCTGTAAACGAGCAACAATGAGATCATGAGCCAATAAATGGAGTTGGTAACTTGTTCTACAACTAATTTTCTTTTCTTAATTACTTTTCCTGAGAGACCATAGTTATTTTGGGAGAAACATCCATCCGGTTGCCAAACATTTTTCTATTTATTCCTTTTTTGTCGTTTTTTTTAAAATAAATTTACATGAGGTCTTTTTTCGCTTAGGTTGTTGAACAAACAATAAGTTATCTAAGAATAAATAAACCGGGCCACTTTACAACATAAAAAACCTCTTGGAGGAAGTAAAATACATAACCAGATTAACCAAAGTCTACTACAAGTATATATATATATATATATATATACATCAACAAAGAACAGAACGTATGGGGCAGTCTCTCATGTTGGAAGCATACCTGTTTCAAAAAGCCTGTACATTATTGGTTTGCATGATTTGATTTGTGATTTGTTTTATTGACTAGTATACTTCTTCAGTCTAAAAGATCAGTGCTGTTAACGGAGATAAACTAAGGGATTAACACGAGACACAAATTGGAATTCGGGAGATCGGATTCAGTTAATTGAAATTTTAGGTGTTAATTTGTGGCACGATGCAAATTTCAGGGGCGATTTTGGGTATATACTCAATTTCAACTTATTGTTGAAGATGGTAGGAGTTTGTTACTTTGACCCTGTACTCATGGCTTTCCACTGGAGTAGATGTAAATTATGGTTGATTCGGTAGGTTCTAGCACATACTTTAATATTGGTGACTGCCTTTGTTCGAACAATTGGGGAAAAAACATACTAAGATAATTGCTTTCTAATGCATATTATGTACTTTTGGCAGGAACCTTTGCTTGGGTGGGAGTTCCTTCATGTTTTTCAGTTGTGTGAAGTCGAAATTACCTTGGATTGTTTGTCCAGAGACTACCAAAGACTGTTTATACTTTAATTCTCGCAATTTCTCATCATGGACACGTTTTTACTTGAAAGTAATAAATTTTTCTTAACTTTTCATAAGTGGAGATATGGTTGGTTTGCCACTTCTATTCCCTGACCAATCATCACATATGTTTGAAATATTTTTGTTAAGGTGAATTCTATGGTGTAGAAATAATTTTTTTTTCTACACTTGAGGAAACTAACGTGACATAGATTTAGGAGTGATACCTATCTCTTGCTATTATTGCTTTGATTAGATGTGACAAGACAAATACATCAAAATTCAGATTTTATCTTTTGCAATTAAATATTAATACTAATAAAATTTTAATTACAGATATATTTTTGTTGTATTGGATCAAAAAAATTGGGTCAAAGAAAAATAATAATTTTGGGATTGTAATGGATTATTATTAAAGAAATATATTTTATTGTGTTTATTTATCAATAAAATTAATTAATTTTTATTAAATATTTAAGTATGCATAAATAATATTAAATACTACCAACAATAAATATTAAAAAAATAAACATTCAAATTCAAAATTTAATCTCTAAATTATTGTGTATAATATTAAATTTTTCTTACATTTTGTATAAGAAATTAACAAGTGTTATTTTTATTTTGTGAGAGTATCTTTAAAAAAAATTTGTAGATAAGTTGGTGAACAAAAAATAAAAAAATTGTAGATAAAAAATTGAATCATAAATTTTTAGCAAAAAAAAGTTGTAAATATTTTTACATGGCAATAGCTTATAAAGATAAAAAAGGTATTGAGGATGTTATGAACATGCTGCGATTAATACAATAGTAAAAATTTTTAAAATTTTATTAGTTTTGCATAACATGAAAAAAAAAATTAATCAAAGTTTATTTATAGACGTATATGGTCTAACTATAGTCATAATTTGATAAAAATTGGTAAAAAATTACTTGTAAGTAAATATACATGATTATTGATACAATTAATGTTACTTAAGTGAAAAAAAAATTTAAATGTTAAATGACTTTAAATTTGACTCAGTTAATGATCAAGCGAAAAAAAAAATATAAGACACTTTTTATATATATTAGAAAAAAATTGAATGAGTGAAGTATTTAAACGTTTATAAACTCGAATTTTTTTATTTTTATAAATAAAATAAATAATTTAAAAATTATTTACCGTTTTAAATTTCAGGGTCTTATCTCGTTTACTAAACGAGATAGGACACGTTAGTTTTTTTTTTTTTTTTTTTTTTTTTTTTTTTTTTTTTTGAATGAGAAGCTCAACACAACAAGTGGAGCAAGGAATGTATCAAGGAAAAAGTAAAGCAAAGCAAAAGACTAGAATAAAAGCCAACATAGAAATCCCTTTGTCATCTCGGGCATTGCCATCAACAACAGAAAGGGTCAGCACCTAGCCACTCCTTATAATTCAGAAAGGATAAGTTGATAATCTCCTCAACCCCTTTCCCTTTGTTCTGAAAAATCCTCCGGTTGCGTTCCAGCCATATGTTCCAAATGATTGCACAGAAGCACACTCGCTTACAGTATAAACGAGATAGATAGAAGACGGTTGAATTTGGAAAACTTGAATTATTATGATAATAAAATATTATTAAAATATTAATTAAAAAATTATTAATTTGACAAGTCATATCTCATTTACAGTGTAAACGAGATACCCACGTAGCAACTGACGTGTCCTATCTCGTGTACAGTGTAAACGAGATACGCGCAATGCCATCTCATTTACACTGTAAACGAAATAAGACCCTGAAATTTAAAACGGTAAATAATTTTTAAATTATTTATTTTGGTAATTATTATATTTATTTTATTTAATAGTAGTTTTATAAATTTATAATTACAAAATCTGATAGGATATATGGAGTCAATCGAAAACAAAAAATAGAGACCTAATTAAAAATTTAATGAAACTATAAGACTAATAAAATAATTAAACCATCTAAGTTTTAGAATTTAGAGTAAAAAAATATTGTTTAGGGTTTAGAATATAGATTTTTAAAAAGAGAAATTAATTACATATAATATTAGTACAAATTATATCTATAATATTATTGACTCATTCATTTATGAAAATGTTATGGTTCATGGTTCAACTATGAGGGTTTATTTTAGGATATAGAATTGGGTTATAAAAGCTTATTTTTTAAAGTTTAAAGAAATATTAGTACATATTATATCTATAATATTATTAGTTAAATCACTTTTAAAAAATTTATGGTTGATAGAACAGAATTAAGGATTTACTGTTAAGAATTTAGGGTATAGATTTTGTTTTATAAAATTTGAGTTAGAAAGTTTAAAGCAATATCAATGATTTTATGATTTACGATGTATGAGTTATGTTACAACATTGCATAATTATTCATTTCTAAATAATTATGGTATAAGATTTTTCAGTTTAGGTATCTAATTTAATTAAGTTCTTTTTAAAAAAATAACTTAAACAATAAATATTTATATGAAAAGTAGTTTATAAATAAGTTATTTTGTATTTGATTTTTTAGTTCTAAAAATGTTTATATTAAAAAAATGTGATAAAATACTTTTTATTATAAGAGAAATCTTTTTTTTTTTAAATTTCTCTATAATCACTTAAATAATTTTTTAAAAAGCTACAATTTAGTTTTAAAAATTATATCAGATATTAATATTATTTCAAAAACTAAAAAAAATAACTTTTAAAACTTTTCAAACGAACCGATAATATTAAAACTTTAGTATTTAAATGCAGATTTAAGGTTTAACAAAGTCATAATGATTTTAGTTAATTTTAAACTATTCCTTTCCTACTTTATAGAAAGTGCATAATTTACCTTTTTTATTTTAATTTTTATTGCATAGATTTTGTTGATAGACATTTTTGTTATATTAAATAAATTGATATTATTTATATATTTTTGAATTATATCTATAAATTTAGAGTACATAGTTTATGACAGCTTTACGTTTTTTAAAATTTATATTTAGTTCGAAAACACTTGTGTTACGTTAAAGACATCAATATTAATTTAAGTTTTCTAAAAGTTGTATATTTATATAATCAAATCATTCATTATTTATCAAATAAAAAAAGTTTTATGATTAGCATCCCGCCGACAAGAAATATGAACGGAAAATTCAAGAGGGACCATGTTGATGTATTTTTTAGAATTTGGAGGACGTAATTGGTGTAATTGAGAAGTCAGGGACTAAATCGATGCATTTTGTGAATCTCATGGACCAATTTGGGGTTTAACTCCATTTTTGTCTTGTTTAAGCGCCAAAATAAAACAACATTGTTTAGTCCTCTATGTAGAGTGGCAAGTCAGAGAATATTCAACACTGCACTTGCTAATTCAGCACTAGAAAAGATCCAGAAATCAATATGGTGCTCGAAGTTGATTGGATCTTAGAGACCAGTATAGTGAATTTTGAATTTAAGGGACTAAAATAGTGAACGTTGTGTATCTCCAGAATCACTTTGGGGATTTGGTCCTCCCGATCATAATTATAATATAGATTGAGACAATAAAAAATCAGTTCAAATAACCCAATATTATTTTATTTAGTATTAATTGATTATGACATTTTTACACATATAAACGTTTTTGTAACCAAGTTTAACTAAGTTAGCACAAGCCCAACAACAACAAAAAACGTTGATGCGTCACCGCTTTTCCGTCTTCATGTTTTTTTAGCATAGAAAATTTTGTTGGAGAGCACAGGAACTTATTGACATAGCACATAAATTTTTGCTGCGAATATATTTTGTTGGTTGGGTGAATCAATTGTGGTCTTTCAAAATTTTCTATGTTGTTCATCAAAAGTTTTTGTGTTGTGAATCAAAATTTTTTGTGTTGTGCACCAAATTTTTCACACTATATGTATTTTGCAAGGTTCTAAAAATCGGTTTGAATTGGCCGATCGAACCGGTCGAACTGTGAATCGGTAAGGATTCCGATTCGGTCAAAAGCTATAACCGCCATTTCTAAAAATTGTTATTAGACCGTCGAACCTGTCGAGAACCGTCCGGTCAAACCGAATTGAAACTCAACTAGTTTTCAGATTTTTTCATCAAACGGCGTCGTTTTGTTCACTAATAAAAAAAAAAGAAAACGGTGAACCCCTGAACCCTAATTCCCTTCCCTTCGTTAGTAGCATCTTGCATAGTCGCCTCCAAGCTCCTCCCGCCAAAGAAATTAGGCAGAGCTATCGCTAAGACTGGAAGTGAGTCAAGCCAACTCATGAACTAGCTCGAACTAGACTCGTTAATAGTTCGATAAGCTAAATTCGTGAGCTAGTGACCAAACTTGAACTCATAAAATAAATGAGTCGAATTTAAATTTGAATAAGCTCAACTCATTGCACCGTAGATTTGTATTATTTCTAGTAAATCGATGTTTCTCCTCATTACTCGTTGTCAAGTTGCTTAAATCGCGGAGATAGAACCTTGAGTAATTGAGTTCTAATTTGTCTCTCCTCTTGAGAGTTCCATCCCTTCTACTGAGAGAATCAGACGGTGGTTTTCTTCGACCTTACTCGTATTTGATCCTTGATGTTTTCTGAAAAGTCTCCAAATTCAAACTTTGAAAATGGCCCAAACGAATAGTTTGTGGCCAACTATGACGATTTATATAGCATCTTTCAAGTAATTCACTACAATTCGTTATAGTTTTCTTCATTTTTTTTCCATAAACCACAATTGATGCTTGTGGATTTTGGCCCTAGTTTTCTTCATGATCCGCGATATCATGTAGCGGTTTTTGTTCTTAGTTTTTTGTTCGTAAACCGCTATCTTTTGTAGCAATTTATTATTTATTTCGTTCTTCACATGAACTACGATACACATAACTATGATAGCCTATATTTATTTATGTGTATTTTCAAAAAATTCTACGCCTGGTAATGATTTATATAGAATAAAAATAAGACTCGAATATAACCACTCTTCATTTATTCTATTTGAGTAATATTGATTTGTATTTAATTTAACTGGATAAATTACTTTTTTTTTTATAAAATCAAACTAATTTTGTTAATTCATGTATAACTTTGTCAACATTTTAAATCAATATTTTTTATTCCAAAATAAAAACAGCATGATTTCTTAATAGCCTGTAAAATAAAAACAGCATGATTTTAATAGCCTGTAATGCACCAATGAAAAAGAGACGGATAAGAGCTTTCAAACAACCACTCCAATGGCAGAGGATGGCACAATGAGGGTAGAGAATTGAGATATCAATGCAATCCAACTTAAATGGGCACGCAACTAATTCAGGCTCCTGATCCAACTCTGGCGTAAACAATGACAAAAAAAAATTCAAACAAAAGATGAATTCTGCTCTGACTACTGATAACACTTCCTAGAAAGTATAACTAATATTAAAGTCATTTTTTATTTGATAATATTTTTAATTATATCATACATTTTATTTTTTCAAATAAAAAAATTGTTCATTCCTGGACCTACGCAACATAAGCCAACCCACTTTGTATTTGATATACAACCTACAACACGGATCCTTAAAATCAGTATCCGACCCAACTTGGGGAGAAGTTAAATGTTCTCCCATTACTTTGCTAAATGTGAGGGTTAATTAAAGTAATAACTGCCAATAAACCTTAACTCACATGGCATATCTCTCTTTCCCACCTCTTGATAAGGACATTGAACAAACTACCTTTAAATTAGAAAACTTTTCCCAAGTGATATACGGCTGACTTAATTTTTTTTCCCTTCCTCTAATTTAAGCGGTGTGCCAAATATAGCCTGAGTGAAATATATTTATTAGACATATATGTCAAAATATGAATTTAATTTTAATACACTATCAGTGTAAAATCGTTTTACAGGCGCATCCAATCATATAAATGTCACATTAGCAAAAATAACTCTTTTACATTTACTACGTGAATGATAATGATTGTAATTGCATGACTATGTAAAACGTTTTACAATGTCCATACATGAAAATTAAACTCGTCAAAATATACACTACTATGATATTTAATTAACAATTTGAAAATGTATGAATATGAAATGGGGTCAAAAGAACCAGGTGGTAGTTACCGCTATCTTTGCATCTTCCCGGCAGAATGCAGATAAATCGCAACAGAGACAACACTGCAAACATAACAAGAAGTTTAAGTTCAAGCGATGAGACAAAGAAAATGGTTACGCCCAACATCAAAAACAAAAAAACAAAGCACAAAAAAATAAAAAGAGCTAATAAAATTTTGTGCATACTAAAGTTACATTAGGAGCCAAAGCCATTAAAGCACTTAAGATTTTAACAATTTAATTTCAATTGTTGATATGATGGGGAAAAAAATAAAAAACCTGGTGTGCTCACAAATCAAAGCATAACCACGTCATGTTAGAAAAATTGAGGATATAGCAGCAACTTACGTTGTACCAAGGAAAAATGCAAGGGAGAGATGAAATCCGAAAAGGTAGACAGAAACTACTGCCGTAAGAAGCATTGCCACCGAAGTAGAGTACACCTATGCAAAAATTGGAAACTTAATCATACAATTGAACTCCACTTCATAGGCTATATCTATCATTTGGCAAATTGGCACTTGTAAAGGCATTATAATGTCCAAATAAATCAAACAAAACAACTGTAAGCCCCCATATAGATTATTACATGTGATATAAAACACACATCATGACCCAGCTCTAGACAATAGGTATAGAATTGGTTTTGTTTTGTCCAAAAGAATTTTAAATTATTGGTTTTTGGTCCATGCCGTTAATTTGTCACGATTAAAAGCTGACACGACAGGCTGAAACTTGATGTGGCATACCTCATCATGTATAGTTTATTATTAGACAAATTTGAACATTCAATACATAAGAAATCATGTAGTTCAGTTTTGGGTTGTAGTAGAAGTAGCAGTGTGGTTTGGGGTTTCAAGTAGAAAAAATATTAAGAACCAATTTTTTAATAGCCAATTTTAACCAATTGTTCCCTTTTATTTTGAAACTAGTTTTCTCTCCCTCATCATCACCCCTCAGTCTCTACTCTCTGTCCTAGCCTCTTCTTCATCTTCATCTTCATCTTCCTATTCTTCTTTCACTTCCTCTCAACCCCCTCATGCCACCAACCCCATTCTTCATTCTCTGTCTCTGGAGAACAAAACTTTTTCTCTCTTCATTTTACAACTTGCTACACATTGCATCCATGGATTTCACCACCGCCCTCCCCCTCTCTCCCCTGGCCTCATCATTAGCTTTAGCAAGATGCTCATTGACTTCGAACCTACCATCTCAATGCTGCCGGCGGTGCCCTTGCCAACATCTCCATGGCCGTCTCCTGCGGCATGTCCGCCCTCGTCGACAATCTCTGCAAAGATGGCCAGATATGCTACATCATCGAGCTTGCTGAAGAGATCTAGAGTTGTCATTGTTGTGGCCGTCCAGATCTAAAGCTGTCATTGGCTTCCAAATCTAAAGTCGTTGCAGCCTCCTCTCATTCTATTCGCTCTCATCATTGCCTCCACCTCTTTGATTCTGTTTACTCTTGTCACCGCCATTGCCTCCACCTCTCCGACTTCTTGTTGCCGCTGTAACTACCTCCTCTCTCATTAGGTTATCCGTGTGTGCCAATTTGTTCTGCTTTGCCAATCAGTTTGTTATGTGGATTTGCAAGTGCAATAAAGTGCAAAATTGCTTCTTTATTTATTGTTTTGCTTCAATTTGTTGTTGTCATAGCTGTTTAACCCTAACATAAATATTTTTTTAAAACAAAAAAATTGGGTGTTTAACCTAATATAAATGAATCTGATGAATTTTTGCTTTTGGGGATCCAACATAGGTATTTCGCTTTCGAATGTTCTTTTTCAGTAAGGTTTTAAATGTTTATTTGGATGATTTGGAGATTTTTTGATGCATTAGGTTTAGGGTTTTTAAATTTTAGATATTTAATAAATAATCCGACAAATTTTTAGTTTTGGGATGTTTCAATATAAGTATCTTTCGGATATTCTTTTTAGTAGGATTTTGGATCTCAATTAAAATATAGTTTGGATGTTCAATTACATGCAATTTTGGATGGTTGATTAAATGGAGTTTTGGATATTTGATTATATGGAATTTTGTGTTTTTAGTTTTGGATATTCCACTTTCAAATGTCACTTTAGTGAAATCTTATGTGTTCTTCTGACGTTAAGTCTTGAATGTTCATTTGAATGATTTGGATATTTTTGAATGTGTTAGGTTTGGAAGTTTAATTTTGAATGTTTAACCTAATTGTATTATTTTTATATTTTAAATTTTTTTAACTTTTGGTGAGTGACCGCCAGATATTTGGCCTCTGGCACCTGCCAAAGAGTAGCCACCGATGAAGGGTGAGGTACCGAGGTTGTGGTGCTAAGCTAATAATGATAAAGTGGTGAATGATAAAGTGGTGTTGGAAGAAAAAGTGATAATAAAAGTTATATAATATTGCAGGATCCCTGGCATTCTCCTAAAAGTGATTCACAATTAAACTCATGGAACTGTTAAGTTCTACTGTTGCTTCTAAATATTTAGTGGATAATATAATCATAGAATAAGAATAGGCAGTCTTATACCATCATCGTACCTTCACAATATTGTCAGCATACTTCATCACCATCGATACAGCAATTCCACTGGATGCACAAACAATATAAATATGACACTTACGCACAATGAAAATTTAGGAAAACTGACAAATCTAGCCATGAAAGAACAAAGCTAAACCCGCAAAAGAAGATCTCCATGTGACAAAACTACCCAAATGTACCTAACCGTTAATTTCATTCAAGGGTAAGTTTTTCAACATTCTGAATTTTTAAGGTAAAAATGGTCATTAACTCGTCTTTTGTGGTTACAAGGCTAGCTTTGTTCATCCATGATAGATTTGTCATTTGTGAGTGTCTTGAACTTTCATAAGTAAAAATAGTAGTTTGCTTTTAATGATAACTTTTGCTTCCATTTGCTTCACAAGACACACAGACGTGAAGAGACAAATTTAACATGAAAAACGAAAAAATAGCCTAAAAAGAGGCAACAGTTGAAAATTGAAGAGACATATAATGGACATGACTCCAAATGACAAGATACATAACTGTCGGTGGTAATCCAGGTAAAACTCCCCGAGTTGAAGAAATTTTACAAGAGAACATCAATTAACAATTTTTACCTGAGTGCATGATTGAAAATCATGAGAACAGTAATGGGCGAATATCCATGGAGGAATCCCCTGAATATGGGAAATACACGCATTATTGATGAGCTCATTCTAAGCCTCATAATACTACAATAACTCTCCTGTTATAATGCTTGATGACTTTATGATCACAATATATATTATGAGCATGTCTTGTCCCTTTTCACGAGAAAAGATTCTCCTCAACATGAATTCCTTAAAGAGAATCAATATGGTGAAAAAGTAGAAAAATCAACATAAACTACAAAACCAAAGTCTGAAAGAACAGTAGACTTACTTGTTCATCACAGCATCAAAATCTTGAACCAGTATTGCAATAGCATTGAAGCCCATGCCAAAGATATAAAGCCAGAAGTTCTGAACGTTTATGTTTCGTGAAGGGCGCTTCTTAATAATAGCCTGCCAATATTGTTAAATGTATCACAAAATGGGAAGTTATAGAGCTCAAAAAACTTATTCTCTGCCGACTGAATTTTGGATTGAATAATAAAATTACCTCGGTATATACTCCTGCAAAACCACTCAAGAGTGCCATTACCTTTATGAAAAAAATAACTCATGATTATTATTCTAAGACATAAATGCATGCTTTATTATGTTTCTAACATTAGACCGTAACAACCAAAAATTTTGCTAGAGATTCATCCCTAGAAGAGTTCACAATTTCGGGTTGTTACAGAGGCCACTGCAAATGCTAATACTCACAATTGCCATCACCCAACCTTGAAAGGGAGTTTGAAGAACACGATCAGAACTGAAAATAAAAGGCAATCTTTCAGACAAATTTAAAAGATAATTATCAATTAATAATATGACTTCCACAATTTAAAATAACAAAAGAAACAGCATTCTAATGGCTAGAAGAGCTGTTCAATCCCTCCTCAGAAAAATTATGTTAAGAAATCGTCACCCCCCCCCCCAAAAAAAATAAACCCCAACACAAAAAAATTCTTCTCATTTTATACTCTCACTATGTTCCAACCATAAACACCGAAAGTATCAGATATGCGCCAATGCCAAATATTCCTCGTTTTGCTGCTTCAAAGTCTCTGAAACTAATTGTCGGAAAGTAATCCAAAAAATATGGATAAAGCAATGCTATTCAAATTGCCAAAAAGACAATTTCAAAAGTAATCAAGCAACTTACACAATGGAAAATAAATCTAAAAAGGTTATTGCTCTCTTTTGTAGAGAGACACATTACACCTAGATCAATAGAATAGTCTTGTGAGGATTCTAGAGAATGTGCTGAGGAACCTGAGAATTTGGCAAAGAGTAGGTATACAAAACTGATAGGAACTAGGAAGAGTTGGAGCTCTTCTAATCTCTACAATTACCAAATGATTCCACACCTAACTCTATCTCTCATCCCTTTATTCTTCTCTCAATCTTAACCAACTTCCTCACTAGCACTTCAATCAGATACATTTGTTTGTTACATTACAGCTTGTAGATAGGGGGCCATTTTTACAGCAGTACCACAAGAACATTATAATATATTAGTATGGAAGTGATGGCCACATGTCAGACTTGGAGTAGTCTTACTTTGAATTCAACTGGGCTGTAGTGCAACCAGCAGTCAGTAGAATAAAAGCAGCCCATTGAATCTCACTTAACCTGAAATGCAAATAAAAACACAACAATAGGCAGCCCCAGGGCAATACGATCAATAAAATTAATTATTATTTTACTAAGCCATTAGTATTAAGTAATAAACTAAACTTGTGGAAACAAAACACTGCCTCAATCCTTAACAAAAGATTATGATAATGAAATGAGAATTGACAACAATTTTTTTTATATTGAAAATAAAGAACAAAAGCTACCTCTTCTTGAGTATAATTCGGTAGAGAACACCTGTACTGATAATATTCAAGTTTTTTAATATCTGATAGCCAGGAGCATCTACATATGCAAAAATGTAATACTGCCATAAAATTGAAGAGTAAATACAATCAGATTTTGGAAGGTATCTGTTGCAAAATCAAAGTTACATAATAATCAATTGTGACCATAACAAACATAGACATGCATCACCAACCTGAAGCAAATTTTTGACAAGGTAAAGTGCTGCTGGAATGGGATACACTATAACTTCATCTAATGTGGTGCTCAACCTAGATGCAAGAAACAATATACAACGACTTATTCAAATTCATTCTCCAACAACAGACAACATGAAAAATCTCTCATCAGAAAAGGAAACACATACAGAAGTCATAATGCTTAGATAAATCTCTCATTTAGAAAAACATATTGACTAACAATAAAAAAGTATATTTATTATTTTTCTCTCAATTGAATCATTGGCATCCAAGTTCTACTACTAAGAATTAATCCTGCCCAAATTTACTTGAAGTCCCATTAAGGAGGGTAAAGGCTTCGTGGCGAGGATTTTTTTTACTGCACACAATGCAAGACTAAAGCTCAAATGGGCTAAATGTATGCATAATGCCTAAAATAGGCTAGATAAGTCTAACAAGCGTTTAGTAGATTAAATTACATTACATTTATATACATTTCTAAATCTAAACAAGCCCAGGACAGCCAGCAAGCCTACTCGCTTTTCCGCAAACCTAGGCCTAGGTTGCTAAGATAAACAGGCTTTTCAAAAAGCCTGAGCCTGCTTCTATATTTTAGCAAGCCACAGGCTAATAGGTCGCCTGACCTGTTTCCATCCTTGAATATCGAAATGTAGTAAAGATTCGCCCTGAGGAATACAACCCAAACTCTCAGTATAATGCTTCAGCTTCCAAAGTAACATTATGAGTTCGTAGAAACATGTACTTTGGTTACCTTGTGCTTTTGTGCTTGCTTGTAAATGGCCAAAATGCAAGTTGTCACTCAAATTTTCAATGTAAGAAAAACCTTATTCCACCTCTTTAACTAGTTATCCAAACTTTTTTCCCTTTTCATCAACAGAATGTAAAACATAACCCAAAATCTTGCACTAAATTCACAATCAGATAAAAAAACTTAAGGGAAAAGGATTATGCTAACCGATTGTCCTCGGTGACACCTTCCTTTTTCCATATTCTTGCAAGGGCCACAAGGGATATAGCACATTTTAAAGTCTCCACCTATAACCAAAAGATTACCAATAAATTAGGAGCCATGTATTGGTCAAATGCCACAACTCGGGTTATCAAGCAGAAAGTGAATCAATGGAATGAGTGCATACTGCATAGAGATGAGATCTATACGCACCAGAAAGTTTGCGGTGGTTACACTATACTCGTACTTGCCAGCTCTCTTGGACCAAACGATTAGAATGGCTTGCGAACTAGTAAGAATAGTCAATGCAAGTGTAACAACTGACCTATATCAAGAGAAATGGGATGAGGATTAAGAAATCGAACAATAACTGAACAGAAAGATAACGGAGAGTGGGAGCAGGAGTCAGACTTGAGTTTCCACTTTGCTTTCGCCCTGTGGCTATCGGTTTTGGTTTCTCCCACGGAGGCCAAACGGTTGTCTAGGACTGCAAAACAGTGAACAGGGGAAAAGAGGTTAAAGCTATTCCAATGGTGAAGTTGCAAACACAATACATCTAATTATCCAACCAACACAATATAAGACAGAAGAAGAGAAGATAGTTATGCACCTGCACCGGACAACAAAACCGATTTTTCACGTAAACTCTCAACGTCCTCGATGCCGGTCTCCTTATCATCACCCTACAACACAAAGGTGCGTCAAATCAACTCTAGTTTATTATTGAGTGAATGGAAGAAATGTGATAGCAAATTTCTCGGCTACATATTAAAAGCACCTCATCCCTGATTTTCCTGTACTCCATTTTCGACTAAGAGTTGTGAATTAGAGAAGAGCGAATTCCAACTCTATATACTTATTGCAACCGCTACAGATCTCATCTTTATGCCTCAGTCCCTCGTCGACTATCCCAGCTGCACAAGCACAACCAATCCGGGACCAGTGAGCCCCTCATCTATCTATTCTCCTCTTCTTTTTTTTTTATACTTGTTTTTGTAACTACTGTTCCTTCGTGTGTTTTTTGGGCTTACTGTTCCTTCGATTTTTCTCTTATTTCTACCCTTTTTTTTTCTTTAACCTTCTCCTTCTTACTTCTTTGTTGATTTTGGACTCCCTTGACAAGTTTTGTTTCCATAACTTTGTTCTTTGGCCCATCATTTCACTTTCTCGAATTTTTGGTCTAGTCATTAACGGAATTGGATCCTCGAAATTTTGAATTTCACTTTAGAGAGTAAAATTTGATCTCTTACCGTTTATTTCATAGGTGGGACCAAGAGAAATATGAGAGAAAAACCAGTCAAATGTGAAAGATCAAACTTTATATTTTAAAATATCTAAGGATAAAATTATCTTTTCATAACATTATATATTATTTCCTTTCTCCACATTTTCTTTCATCCAAACATATCTAAGGAAAATAAAATTCTTCTCAATTTCTTTCCTTTCTCTTCTTTCCTTTTTATTTCTTTCCTTCCAACCAAACAAAGCCTAAAGAAGGATTCAACGGATAACATGCAGTAGATCAGCTCAACTGAATAACATTTGTACAGGTTTATTTGTTTTAAAAAACACACCAATATATCTTCAAAGCATGTCTAGAAACTATTATTCAAAATTCTTTGAAAGAAAATTATAATAATCCGTAAATTAATAGAGATGACCACATTAATCAATTTATTCTTTTAATTTTTTTTTGGTGACTTATTCTTTTAATTATTTATTAACATATGTGATAATATAATAATAATAATAATTATGAATATAAATTAGTCAAAATAATAACTATTTTGCACACTGAATTTTCCAATTGTTTTTTACAGAAAAATTATAAATACTACGTAAAAAACTGAAAAAGTAATTTGTAAGTTATGTTTGGAAATAAAACTGAAGGAAAAAAAAAGGAAGACTGGAGAGGCAGCGCATGGGGTGTGTAAAGTGAAGAAGAAGCAAAGAAAGAAATGTGGAGAGAGCTGGGAGAAGTGGAAGGATCATATTCATAAAGCTCGTAAGTCGCAAGTTGAAGTTGGCGGGTAATAATCATCGCATCTGAATTTCAAATAAAATGTTCTTTAGAATTGAACTGAGCTCATCTCTAATTTCCAGGAACCCCCCTCCCCGTCCCCTTGGTAGTTGTTGGAATCATCACCCCCCCCCCTCCTTTCTTTTTATTTTAATAATGACAATGATTAATAATATTAATTATTAAATAGTAATGTTAAATATCGGTGGGCGAGCAACGGCAATGGCATGTATCTGGTAGCAGTTTTTGTTTTTGCGGCAAACCTAAAAGGTGATTTGCTTGCTTCTCTGATTATTATTTGATGGAAAACAGAGTTACAGGTTTGCAGCCTGAGCTTCAAACTGCTGCTGCTGATTCCTTCTCAGATCATCCTCTTCATCGCCTCCAGGTAATAACACATACAGATCATATGCCTTCCATTTCGATCTGCCATTTCTCTGTTTCCTGATTGCTAGCTGCTGCTACCATAATATGAATGTAACTTCGCTAAAACTGTAATCACTCAATACTCAAAACTATAAGCTGCCGCTGCTTTTGTCAGTTTGCAATTGTTTGATGTAGCATTGCATTGTGTTACTTACTGTAGACATGTGCTGCAAATGCAAATGAAAAAGGTGACAAGGCTTCCTTGATTCCTCACTCCAGACGGCCTGCACTCCCCTCTCTGCAAATACCCCCATGGTCACTAGATGCCGCATTATCTTCTTTCGCAAAGACGGATGGTCCTTCCCTCTCCAGTCCCATTTCTGCTTCCACATCCACCTCTTCTAGAGGACTTCCGCCAAGGCCAAATTCGGCCAGAGTCAGGCCTTCCATGAGAAGTATAATTCCTCAAGGGAACTTCAGGGCCAGAACCAGTCCCCGCGATGCTGAAAGGACGGTTCTCATTGTTCCTGATACTACCCTGTCAAATGCACTTTTGGATAAGCCTTCTACTTCAAGGACCCTCTCTCTTAATGGTAAAGGTTCATTCTCTCCATTGTCAAAGGTTGCCCACTCATTACCGGTTACTCCAATTGCATCTTTGGGTCAAGAAAGTGTACATGGCAGACATCTGGGATGTGCTTCTGATTTAAATGTATGGATGTCTCTTTTCTTCAATCAAGGCAACTGTTTTCATACAACGCTTGCTAAAATTTTTTACATTTTGTATGTTAAACTGGTATATGATTTTAAACTATGCTGCATTGATGAATATTTCCATTCTTGTATAGACAATGGTTGTCAAGCAGCATATAACTCGATCACTTTCGGTTCCAGTTGATGCCAAAGCCACCAAATTGAGGTGCACTCAGTCTAGGGTCTTGATTCGTATCATTTCAGCCAGGCGGCATCTTGCAACTGTTGATGGAACTTCAACTGGTGATGCTTCAGTCATGGAGATTGGTAATTCCTTGAAATATACGTAGAGCACATAATTTCTTGTAGGTTCCCATTTTACATTTCTTGATCAAGAATCACAATCTGAAATATTCAGTTATGAGTTCTGACTTTCAAGAACTATTAAATATTTGGCACTTAACCGTATATAACATGAGATTGGTAACGCTTTGCATCGTTTAGTAGACATTATAGATGAAAGAAATTTGGTGGCTTCTAGGTGATATAATCTTTAGTGCGTCTCTCATAGACAATCTTAGAGACTATAGCCTGTTATAGCCCTTCCATGCCAATTGCTGACTAACTCTCGAAATTAAAGGATAGCAAATTAAATAAACTTTACATTGAAGTTAACTTATTCATTTCTATTTTCAATCATCAAGTTTGTCAATTTCAGATTGTCTTTAAGTTAGGATTCCTAGGTATTTAACAGAACCAGTTTTTTTAGGAGTAGAGTTTCTCATCTGTGCTTATAACGTTTTTAATTCAATATTTTATTCTGGCTGTACTTGATTAATTGGTCAACTATATTCTTATATTCCTCCTTCTCCTCTTTTATCTGAGACTTTTTAATTTTGTTCTCCCCTTTCTAGCTATTGAGGATGCTACAGCAGATATTCCAGAGGAAGAAGCAGTTTGTAGGATTTGTTTGGCAGAGCTCGGGGAAGGAGAAAATACGCTTAAGATGGAATGCAGTTGTAAAGGTGATCTTGCGCTTGCTCATCAAGACTGTGCAGTAAAGTGGTTTAGTATTAAGGGCAACAGGACCTGTGATGTCTGCAAGCAGGATGTTCAAAACCTCCCGGTAACACTATTGAAAATTTATGATCGTCAACCCCCTGCCAGACAGCCACCAAATGTGCCACAACCAAGGGAAATAGCTTATTACAGGCAAGTTTCCATGTATTGATGTGCTAGTCAATTTTGTGTTCAATTCCCTCACCAAAAACCCTACTACATATTTTATTGGTTGCTGGTCTGCGTAAGAATAAGAGTGCATTTAATCCTGAATTTGAATAACGTTTACATAATTACTTGTGTCTGGTATGACAAATGTTGGAGTCACTAGTTTCCTAAGGGTAATGTATTCAACTTATTTCGTCCATGGCAGGATCTGGAATGATATACCTGTACTTGTCTTGATTAGCATGCTTGCTTACTTCTGCTTTTTGGAGCAACTACTGGTATGCCTTTCTTTATGCATATGCTGAACTTTATGGTAACTTGCTACCTGTTTCCTGCTTCAAATTATGGATGTGGGGCCTATTGCATCCGATGGTCACAGTACTGCATGAGAAACTTACTTGTGAAAGAACATTTGACCAAATTATATTTTTGATTACTTAATTCAGAAAATGTAACTTTATCTGATGGGAGAATTTCAATTTTCTCAGTCAACAGATGCTGGAATGTTTTCCTTGACAAAATTTAAGATAAGTGACTTGAGTGTTTGCTGTGAAGAAAAGAGGGAAAAAAGAGCTATCATTTTTTTATTATTCATAATTCTTTATACGAAGACTGAAGAGTGCTTGGATAATGCTGCATATGCGTAGGGAATAAATTATTTTTTTGGTTAATAATTATATCAGCCTTTGTCTTCTTCCTAACACTGATTTCTTGTTTACCAGGTTTCAGATTTGGGTCCTCGAGCTCTCGCAATTGCATTACCTTTCTCCTGTGTTTTGGGTCTCCTAACATCTATGATTGCGTCAACCATGGGTAAAATTTGTTTCCTTCTGTCTGCCAAAGCACAATAAAGTCATTTTGCATCTGTCATATTTCCCTTAGGCTCTGTTTGGTCTGTAGGACAAAAATACAGAGATACTGGCAAAATGTCTCTTGTAACAAAATTTGCCTAGTTTTCTAGTGATCTACAAACTAGGGTAGGGACAGTGGAAACAGGAACAGGGACTTAACAATAAAAACCAATCATAAAAAATCAAATAGTGAAGAAAAAGCATGTGCGATTTGAGTTGACAATAAGTGGACTCATCATGTGTTATAATTGGTGAATCACTAGAACATATGATTATTTCTGTAGTTCCATAATCCAGATCATAACTTTGTTTCCATCATTGGCTTAAAATTTTGCTTGTATGTTCTTCCTCCACAGACCTGTTAAGATCATACATCACGTGAGTTCTTTGCAACTCAAAAGGTCTGAAACAAGAGAATTGAACTGTGCGGCTGCGCCCCTCACTTCTCTTCTCAGAATTGTCCTCATTATGCTCGATTGTTGAAGAGCATTAGAGTACTCTATCAAACTTTTGTTTATCAAAAATGGATAAGCATTTTACAGTTCTCATATCATGCGATGACTTGGAAGCCTTATGAACATCCTATACTTGGTTCTCACTGCTTTTATAAGGAGCTTCGCATGCTTAGAGACGAAAGTAGATACATTTAAGAAGCAGCCAACATTAATATTATTAAATATCACTAGATTCTCGTGTGAGTAGACTATCGAATGGTAGATAGTAAAATCAAAAAGGGGTCAGGAGTAGAGGCAGAGCTAAAGAAACTTTAGGAGAAACTATTTAAAAAATTATTGCTCTGAATGGTTTCACAGAAACTTGGTTTTAGATGGAGTTCAATGGCCTTAATTTTGCTGTCTAAGTTATCTATTTCCTTCCACTGTTGTCTGAGTTGTCTAAGCATGAGTCCAAGTCATTTGGAGCAGATATCTTCTTTGGGTCATGCGCAAGTGCAACTGCTCTAATTTAATGCTGCGATACTCTACATATAGATGTAGTTATTAGTTTGTCCTCAACTTAATAATTATTAGCTCCTGACTATTCCAAAAAAAAAAAAAAAAAAAAAAAAGCTAAGGTGATTTGTTTTGGTGGCAGTGAGCAGGAGTTACGTATGGGCTTATGCTTGCTTCCAGTTCGCAATTCTCATCTTGTTTGCTCACGTATTTTTTAATATGGTAAGATGATATAGCTCCTACTCTATTAATTTTATATGCTTATCGTGTTACCTGACTTGCCTCACACCTAAATTACATAGCTTAGCACACCTCGTTTTTTGATCTCTGAAGCTTAATGTCAATCCAATTCTGTCGATCCTCCTTTCCTCATTCATTGGATTCGGGATGACAATAAGCATGAATTGTCTCCTTTCGGAATATGTTAGATGGAGAGCAAATAGGCAGAATCAAACACCCAATGAGAATGGTAACAGTCTAGAGCAGCAGCATCAAGAACAAATAGAGCAACAAGAGCAACATCGATGACATTAACTTTTAGTTAGTCCAACTCTTGATATAATTGTCTCAAATTAGTTTTATCGATTCAGATTGTTGTTCTTATTTTCCTTAATTATCCGCAATACTAAGACATTTGCTCTAAAATACGTGATCCGAAATATTTGCATGCAATACTAATCATACTTTCTTGTCATTCCTTTCACTGAAAAATACGTCCATTCGACCTAATTTGTTTCACTTGGGGACAATTTAAGCTCTCCTATATTGAGCATGAATTGAAGGGAATTTCTGATTAAATTGACCAAAATTTGAGGAGGATTTAAGATGTGGCATAGCTATGAAAATACTCTGCAGTCTGTTGCGTAATGTCAAGCGGACAAGCAAAAAGCCATTCCGAATGGTAGAAGATAATATGAACTGCTTAACGTCAACGGCACAAACAATTCTACAAAGAGACATTTGTCAAAAAGTTGATTACAATTCTTAATTTCAACCATGCCACCATCTGCCATATCGCATAAATCCAAGGATGTTGCTGGAAAGTGGGAATGATGAGCACATATCTTATCGTGATACACTTGTTTTGGCCTTGGGCTTAGTTATAGTTTCCATAAGACGGTACATCCAGCGGTCCAGCATCCCTGTTAATATACGGAGAGTTTTAGACAGGAATGTTATCAGCATAAAGAATAATTAAAGTGCGGTAGGGATCAGTTTAACTCCATGGACTATGAAAAACAGCTTAAGCAATTTCATGCCTATAATGGCTTCAGTTCTTGCTGAAAATGCTGAACACTTAAATTATCTACATTATCTGTCCATGAGTTCCACCCAATAATCTCATTGAAAAGCAAATAGCAACCTGGCTAAAGGTGTATAGTAAGTAGTAAGGAAAAAAACCTGTTACAGCAAAGGTTCCACCCAACACTGCACAAAGCCGAGTAATGAAATGAAGAAAACTGCGTCGCTCTTCTTTGATTGTCACAGTAATAGGTGATAGATCATACAGAAAGTAGACAGCTGCAGACAACAAGACAAACAGGAATCAAATCACAACCTACCCAAGAAATACGCCAACTTCAAACACAAAGGAATAAAAGCAACCTGGCCAAGTCCTATCGTGGTCTTTCATGGGTGAAAAGTATTCTGTAACTGAGAACTGATTAGTTGGTACAACTTCTTTTGAGATGTATCTATATTCTGTAGGAACAACCTGCATCGCAAAATAGAGAGCTTTTGGAGGTTTACCACAGAAAATACACTAAAACAACAACGATAATCACAATATTCAAACCTTAATATAATATTTAAATGTTCCACTTGTGTCATGCAAAATCCTCGTTGTATCATCAAGTGGGTTGTGAATTCCAGGATATTCGGGGCCAAATGACAAGTCATGAATAATATGACTGACATTCACATTCTTTGCTCCTCCAAAAATCTGCAGAAAACCATCAAAGACTGTTTTAGGCATTTTCAATGGAAATCTCCTATAGAAGCCTCTCAATTGAGGTAATCCTTTCAATGCAACAGGAGACAGATCTAAGCTCTTAATAAAATGTTCAATTATAGGCAACTTCGTCCTTGAGAGAAAATTATAAAATAAGTAGACTCCGTAGTTATGGTGTTGGCTTCTTGAACAACTCTCAATTATCCACCACTAATGCCATCACGAAACTTTTAAATCTCAAGCATTTTATTCTTGCACCTTGATACCTTTCTGCCTTTTCTTTCTTTTTAAATATCTAGATAGGCTATAAGTAAAACAGCGTAGAGACTATTATCAACTCCTTCAATAAACACTTTTTTCCCCTGTTGACAGGATACTAACAACTATGATATAAGTTCTGGGCTTGGAAAATTCACATTTTCATTTACTCATCTACCAAAATTATGGACATAATACACAAGCTATTAAAAGGAACTTGAAGAATTGTGTGTTTTCATGGAAATAAGAACACCTTTAATTCTATTATGGTCTATAGATCCTTGCACCAGTATATTTATTTAAAAAAAAAAAAAAGAAAGACCCTGATGTTTTAATTACAAATTTACATATACATTTTTTAACTGAAATATTATTGAGGGAGGACAAAAGTATTACCATTTGAGCAACATATATATTTAGCCCATGAACTGAAATATGGAAATTTCCTGCAACTCTTTGAACATCTAAAGTGCCATAAACCTACAAGAGAATGAATCCAAAAGTTTAAGAGTCTTCTGGGTTTGACAAATAGAACACCAAAAGTACTTTATATTATGAAAAGATTAGAATTTATACCCTACATCCTTCTCCATCTGTTAATGCTTGCTTCACCTTCTTGATCGTATTTTCCGTGGATTCATCTAAGGTTTGTAAATGAATCTTTTGCTCTGAATCTTCATGATGATCTTTATCATGATCTGCTCACAGTTGTTAGAAGACTGTAAGTGGCAGGAAAATAAATGAAAGAATAAAAATGTAAGACGAAAAGGGAACTGTGAAGTTCGGATTGTGCTATCGCAATGTTTAACACTACCTAGTTAATATGCGAAAAAAGATTTAGAAAACGATTCTTTTATTTGGGTTACTGATTTGTTCAGTCAAAACTTCATGTAAGTTCAACATTATCAAAATCCTAATTAGCCCTCCATTTAAGCCCAAATGAATAAATTGAGTTTAACCCAATGAGATACAATTCATACAATTTTTTTTAGTTCTGGAAATGTGGGCATAATGAAACTAAGATATTACCGTGCTTATGATGAGTATGCTCCTTTTCGACAAGATCCGATATATATTCAGTGCCAATTATATGGCCATAACTGTTCAGGCGAAGCTACAGCAGTTACAAACTTATTAGCGTAACAACTAAATAACAGATAGAAGTTAGAAAAATAAAGAAACCTCAAGAAGGCTAAATAGAATTACTCAAAACAAAATTTCATGGGTAGCAAACAATGCTCATTATGCATATTCAACTCATTCATCTACTATAATAAACAAGAAAAAGAGAAATTATTTAGAGTGACAAATTTATAAAAGGTTCTGAGCGCGTGCAGGTGGGGGTGTTCAAACTTCAAAACAACCATAAAACGAAAAAGAAAGAGCATAACAAACAAATTAGCTTGACATTGCTATCTTATCCCTCTTTAAGTTATTCAAGAAATAATGGACTGAAACCCTGTTCAAAACTGTTTGATCGGTAACCAAGAATGATGATTCAATTATTGTCCCCTTTGGTACCAAAACAAGAAACAGAAGAGACTCCACAAATACTTAACTCAGCATTCCCTTTATACAGGGGTTGTGATGATGATCTCTAGAAATAGTAGATAGGTGAAACTTTGGTTTGTTTCTTTGTTTATAAATGTGTATTTATAGCAACAGAAATTTATGATTGCATCCCAAGTTTTTGATGCACTGCAAAAATCAACAATAAGAAAAATGTATAGTTGTAGAAATTCTAGATACCAAAAGATACTACCGTATGTGTGACAAACACTTACTTTCCATATGTTTGTATCAAGATCAACCTCATGCTTGCCTGACATATCAATGGCATCTACACTCAAAACTGCTCACAGAAACAAGATGAACGTTTAAAAACCTCAATGTTAAAGCAAATTAGAGATTCAAAACAAAGATAGAAAGTAGAGATAAAGTTGTAGTATTATTGTTGAAGCAGATGAAAGGACAGTGCTAACCATCACAGGGTAAAGAAGGAAAAGTCATATTTATGTGAATGGGAAGATTTTCTCCACGTTTCAAGTCAACTGACATCTGAAAAGGGAGAGTATAAGTGAAATTTTTTTTGCATATCCTATGTGAATCTGCATAGTATAGAATACTCATTGAGAACCCAAAAGGTTGGATAACAGATCCCCTTTGTTTATTCCACAATATCAATGGTAGAAAAAGAAAGAAAGAAAATGTAGCAAAGTGTCCTAAAACAAGGGAAGCCTGTTTCATTCTGCAGTTAATGCACCTTTGTGACTGTTTTTCATTCCTTTTCTTTTCAGCTGAATTTATTCTCACAAAGTATATATGGAACAGAACTAAGCAAGTATAGTTTAATAATTATAAATAAATTAAAAAAAGAAACTTGTGAAGCAATCATAATGATAAGAGAGAATTTGGATATGACGACATGTTTGAGAAAGAGAGCAAGGAAACCTGATGGACAGTGTAGGTTGAAAGATAATAACCGAGCTCATGCAGGAATAAGGTGGCCATTATAACTATACCAATCACGGAAACTGCAAAGCAACAAAAAATTGAGCTAATGAAAAAAGGGTGAAATAAGTTGGAAGGGAATAGATAGATACCGAGAGCCCCAGATTGAGTTTTATGCAACAAATGCTCTTCGGCGCGGGGGAAGGCGTCAAGGTTCTTAATCACTTGCTTCAAAGTGACACCCATATCTCTTTCTTATTCTTATGCGATCGATATGAATAAGAATTTGATTATATATTTGTATGCAGTAATTTGGGACTTCCCTTCCCCTTCCCTATCCCCGCCGGTGGCCTGCAAATTAATGAATCATAAAAACGCCCAAACACGACGGAAACAACTCAATTCAAATCAATTCATGAATCAAACCTCTCTCTGTCAGTACTCCACCACAATCTGCCCCCAGCAACCAACACCGGAATTTTGCCTTTATTTTTTTTATTATTTACTCTTCCCTTTCTCCGTCAACGAGTTTCTCCTCCCGTCTCCCGATCTATTTTTTCTTTTTTATTTTCCAAGTCTTCCTTTTCTATTTCTCATTTACTTTTTTTTTCCTGAGGAATCCTGGTCCTGCTAGTTGACTGGCCCAGGCCCAATAAATGACAATTCTTAAAAAAAAAAGTTATTTTTTTGGTGACTGTACAAAAAAAAAAGAGTATTTGAGATTATAATCCGTGCTCCTTCTCTATTAACTAACAAAATACAGTATTTAAGTAGAATGAAGTATTCAGGTCCAAAAAAAAAAAAAAAAGTAGAATGAAGCATTGCAAAATATTTAAGCTTTTCTTGTTTTAGATCTCATTCGTTTCTTTCATTTTTGTAAAGTTTCTACTTACCTCATGATTATTTCTTTAATTATTTGTAATCTAAGTTCTTACATGTAAATTGCTAAAGAGAAAAGCTCTACATCCATGTAATTTTTTTATCTAAACTATCTAAGTAACTTCAATCAGAAGCGCTTCCCCAATCCCCTTACATTTTTGTTATACACGCGCCTCATATAACGTAAATCTTGTTCTCTTCTCGCATTTTCGTTCTTCTTCTTCTTCTCTGTTTGCGTTCTTCTTCTTCTTCAACCTAATAAAATTCGCCGTTCTCCTTTGTTCGCGTTTTTCTTCTCTGCTCAAATTCTTCATGTGAGAATAAAAGAACGGAAGAGAGAAAACAAAGGAGGCAAACAAAGGATGGAAGAGAGAAGTTGGAGAAATTGGTGGAGTTAAAGAGCGTTTATAGGAAACTATTTTATTTATAGAAGTTAGGAAACTATATAAATGAGTGAAATCAAAATGTATTCAATCAAAAAAAAAAAGTAAAATTAAAGGAATTCACATATCCTTAGCAATTATTCATTTTCTTTCCTTTTTTTTCTCTTTAGTAATTATATAGCGAGTGCATTATTGTGAGTAGTGTTCAATTTCATATTACTTTGTAGCTATTAGAAGTCAAAATTCCGCTGCAGACTCAACAATTGGTATCAAGAGCCAACATTATATTATTCATTATTTGAGTGGTAAAATTCAATTTTGAATATAATGGCTTCTACTAGTAGTAATGTCAAAGTAGGCAAATATGAAATCGAGAAGTTCAATGAAAAAAATGATTTTTCCTATTGGAGGATGCAGATGAAAAATCTGCTTATATCACAAAAGTTACACAAGGCACTAGCGGGAAAAGAGAAAAAGCCGGAAGGAATGGAAGATGAGGATTGGGAAGAATTAGATCTTGAGGCACGGGCTGCAATAATCTTATGCCTTGAGAGGGATGTTGCTTTCTTGGTGAACGAAGAAGCAACTGCAGCAGGCGTCTGGTTAAAGTTAGAGAGTAACTTCATGACAAAGACTCTAACTAACAGGATCTACTTAAAATCCAAATTGTATACATGCAAGATGGAGGAAGGCACCTCAATCCGAGAATATATCAATAAGTTTGATAGGATCATATCAAACTTAAAGGATATAGATGTGAAGGTTGATGATGAAGACCAGGCACTCATATTGTTACTTTCATTACCGAAGTCCTATGAAAATCTGGTGCAGACATTGATGCTGGTGGGTGACACTCTGACCATGGATGAGACGAGGGCATCACTTTTAGCAGATGATCTACGTAAGGTTGCTACAAGTGTAATGTCATCTTCAAATGGAAGAGAGTATAATGATCAAGCACAAGGATTGTTCGCGGCTAGAGGAAGGACTAATGAAAGAGGAAAAGGTAATAAGCGTGGAAAGTCTAGGACAAAATCTAGACCTCACGCGGAGAGAACATGCTTTAAATGTGGTGAAGCTGGACATTTCAAAGCAAATTGTCCAAATAAGAAGATAGCTTTCAAGAAACAGAACAACGAAAACCCAAAAGAAAAGCAAGAAGCAAGCTACGTCTCAAATGATGAGGAAGATTGTTACTCTGTGACAGAACAATCTTATGAAATCTTCGATAAGTGGATTCTTGATTCAGGAGCCTCTCACCATATGTGTCCAAATAGGAAGTGGTTTACTACCTATGAAAGCATAAATGGTGGCACAGTTTTAATGGGCAATGATCATGCTTGTAAAACTGTGGGGTTGGGTACTGTAAGAATCAAGATGCATGATGGTGTCGTAAGAACCTTAAAGGATGTGAGACATATTCCAGACTTGCGGAAAAATCTGATCTCCATAGGTTTGTTGGAGAAAAATGGTTGCAAAATAGTTGCGGAAAATGGGGTACTGAAAGTTGTTCGTAGTTCTTTGGTAGTGATGAAAGGATTTCGTCACGGTAATCTTTATTCTCTTTTGGGGACAACGGTTATAGGTGAGTTAGCAGTTGGAATCGGTGGAAGTAGAGATCAAACAGATTGCACGAGAATATGGCACATGCGGCTTGGACATATGTCAGAGAAAAGTCTATCATTGCTTTGTGGACAAGGTTTGCTGAAGAATATGAAGAAACCACAAATGGAATTTTGTGAGCATTGCGTGTATGGAAAGGCACACAGGGTGAAGTTTTCTACAAGCAAGCACAAAAGCAAAGGGTTGTTAGACTACGTGCATACTGATGTTTGGGGCCCGGCTAAAGTTACTTCCAAGGGTGGTTCCAGGTATTTTGTTACTTTTGTTGATGATTATTCCAGGTATGTTTGGATTTACTTTCTCAAATATAAGAATGAGGTATTCGACACTTTTAAGCGGTGGAGAGCAATGGTTGAAAATCGAACGGGTAGGAAGTTAAAAACTCTACGATCTGATAATGGCACAGAGTACACGGATGGGGCTTTCAAGGAGTTCTGTGACCGAGAAGGCATTACAAGACACTGGACAGTTAGAGAAACACCACAACAGAATGGAGTCGCCGAACGACTGAATCGTACGCTACTTGAGAAGGCAAGGTGTATGCGCTCTAATTCCGGGTTAGGCAGAGAATGGTGGGCAGAATCAGTTGCTACAGCTTGCTACATAGTGAATCGATCCCCACATTCTTCTCTAGATGGAAACACACCTTATAAGGTGTGGTCAGGGGAACATGCAGATTACGAGAAACTCAGAGTCTTTGGATGCACAGCCTATTATTATGTCAAAGATAATAAGCTTGATGATAGAGCAAAGAAAGCAATCTTTTTGGGGTATCCAAGAGGGGTTCAAGGCTATCGCCTTTGGAGTGTAAATGATTCTAAGTTTGTAATTAGCAGGGATGTTACCTTTGATGAACGATCTATGGTAGCTTTGTCTAAAGATATGGTGCCAGATGATGGTGATGTTGGAAAAACTTCAAATACTCAAGTGGTGGAGATAGAGTCTAAATACCAACAAATAGACTCTAGTAATGTTCAGGTGGAGCATCCTAATGCTACTCGAGATGACGCAGAGGATGAACTTGATCATGAGGAAATTCAGCGAGAAAATGCACATGCATTACAACAGCAGCAGCAGGATTCTTTGGCATCTACTAGGCCAAAGAGGAATTATAAATTTGTTCAGAAGTTCGGGTCAGACAAGCCTTTGAGACATTATGGGCAGCTAAACTTGGTAGATTATGCACTCTCAGTGGAGGATGATGAGCCGGTCACCTTCAAACATGCTATCAAAGACAAAGATAGAGAAAGTTGGTTGGTCGCTATGGAGGAAGAGATGCAATCTCTTCATAAGAACAAGACATGGGATGTGGTCCCATTGCCCGTGGGAAAGACTGCAATTGGTTGTAAGTGGGTGTATAAAAGAAAAGAAGATCCTACTAAGTCAGATGGTACAAGATTCAAAGCTAGGTTAGTAGCGAAGGGATTTGCACAAAAAGAAGGTGTTGATTACAACGAGATATTTTCTCCTGTGGTGAAACACACTTCCATACGAGTGCTTTTAAGTCTTGTTGCTCATGGTGATCTTGAATTGGAACAACTTGACGTGAAGACTGCATTCTTGCACGGTGACTTAGAGGAAGAAATCTACATGTATCAGCCTGAGGGTTTCAAGGTTGAGGGTAAAGAAAGTCAGGTATGTCGCTTGAGGAAATCGCTATATGGATTGAAACAATCTCCTCGGCAATGGTATAAGCGATTTGACTCCTTTATGTTAAAACAAGGTTTTTCCAGAAGTAATTATGATTGTTGTGTATATATTCGTAAGCTTCCTGGAGGTGATTATATCTATCTTCTATTGTATGTGGATGACATGCTTATTGCCTCTAAGAGCAAGGTAGAGATAGATATGTTAAAGGTTCAACTTGGTAAAGAATTTGAAACAAAAGACTTGGGTGCTGCACGAAAAATATTAGGCATGGAAATTAAAAGGGAGAGATCAAGCCAAAAATTGTTCTTGAGCCAAAGAGGATACATTGAGCGCGTCATTGAAAGATTTGAAATGAAAAATGCTAAATCGGTGGTAACGCCGTTGGCTCCACATTTTAGGCTCTCTGGTAAACAATCTCCCACAACAGCAGAGGATAAGGCTTACATGGAAAATGTACCTTATGCTAGTGCAGTCGGTAGCCTAATGTATGCTATGGTATGTACACGCCCAGATATTTCACAGGCAGTAAGTGTTGTTAGCAGGTTCATGGCAAACCCGGGTAAGGCACACTGGGAAGCAGTCAAGTGGATATTAAGATACTTGAAGGGCACCATTGACACAGGTTTATGCTTTAGTGGAAAATCATGTCAAATCAGCGGCTTTGTTGATTCTGATTATGCTGGTGATCTAGATAGAAGACGTTCTACGACTGGTTATGTATATAAAATACAAGGTGCTCCAGTTAGTTGGCGATCGATGTTACAAGCTACAGTGGCACTATCTACTACAGAAGCTGAGTACATGGCAGTAGCAGAAGGGGTGAAAGAAGCAATGTGGCTAAGAGGTCTTCTAGATGATTTGGGGTTGAAGCAAGATTGCGTGGATCTGAATTGTGATAGTCAAAGTGCAATTCATTTGGCTAAAAATCAGGTTCATCATGCTCGTACCAAGCATATTGATGTTAGATATCACTTCGTGCGTGATGTTATGGAGAAAGGTGACATTTCTCTTGTAAAAGTACACACGGATGAAAATCCCGCTGACATGTTGACTAAAGTGGTGTCAGGAAGCAAGTTCCAACACTGTTTGAAATTGCTCAATATTGTTCCATGTTAGGCAGTTATTGTCTAATGATGCAACCAGATATGAATACTATACTTTGATCGTCCAAAATTTGAGTAGATTTCAAATTGTGAACGAGGTGGAGAATTGTGAGAATAAAAGAACGGAAGAGAGAAAACAAAGGAGGCAAACAAAGGATGGAAGAGAGAAGTTGGAGAAATTGGTGGAGTTAAAGAGCGTTTATAGGAAACTATTTTATTTATAGAAGTTAGGAAACTATATAAATGAGTGAAATCAAAATGTATTCAATCAAAAAAAAAAGTAAAATTAAAGGAATTCACATATCCTTAGCAATTATTCATTTTCTTTCCTTTTTTTCTCTTTAGTAATTATATAGCGAGTGCATTATTGTGAGTAGTGTTCAATTTCATATTACTTTGTAGCTATTAGAAGTCAAAATTCCGCTGCAGACTCAACACTTCATTATTAATCTGCATTGAATTCAACGTAATACGCTCCGTCGTTCTTCTTCTTCTTCGTTTTCTTCTTCGATCTACACTTCTGAATGGAAACAATGAATGATTCAACTTCAAATCAGTTGAATGATGTTATTACGTTGAGACAGTTGGGAAATAATTGCTGCATGCTATCACAATAATCTTAAACACTTAATAAAGTAAAAGGAGGCCACCGAACCGAACAACATTCATTTGGTGAATCAAAATCACAAAGGTCACTGAACCGAACAATGTTCATGTGGTGAATAAATGGTGATCAATTTTCAATCAACAAGAATAGTATTTCTCCTCCTCTTCCTCCTCCTCCTTCTTCTTTTAAATTCGCGCACGTAGGTTCTTCTTCTGCTTCTTCTTCTTCGCGTATGCAGATTCTTCTCCTTCTCCTTCTCCTTCTCCTTCTCCTTCTTCTTCTTCTCCTTCTTCTTTCGTTATAATTATCACCAACAACACCAACATTTTGCTCGGTTAAGTGGAGTTGCTCATTTTGATTTACTTGATTGTTAATGTATTCAGTTGAGTTATTGTGCATGTAGAAATATTTTTCTTACTGATTAAATGTTTATCACGTTTTATTCAGCACATGATTGGTGTTCGGTTCAGTGGTGTTAGTCATTTCGATTCACCTGGTTGTTATGTGTTCAGTTGACTTCTTTTGTATGAAAAAATGTTATTCTTGATGATTGAATGTTTATGACGTTTTATTCAGCACATGAATGTTGCTCGGTTCAGTGGAGTTGCTCATTTTGATTTACTTTATTGTTAGTGTGTTCAATTGAGTCATTGTGCATGTAGAAATATTTTTCTTTGATGATTAAATGTTTATGACGTTTTATTCAGTACATGAATGATGTTCGGTTCAGTGGAGTTGGCCATTTCGGTTCATTTCTGTTCTGCACAATTTAAAACTCTTCCTCCTCACCTTCTACTACTTCTTCACCAAGGAGAGAAAGAGAAAAAGACAAAAAAAAAAAAAATACAGCAACAATAAGAACAAAAGAATGAAAATAAGGAGAAAATACGTGAAGAAGGAGGCGAGAATGAGGAGGAGGATGAAGGCGAATCTCTGTTGCTGTTTTTGTTCGTTTCTGGTTGTTCCTTACCAAATCTTCTCACGATTCTTCTCCAGTAGTAGTTTTCGCAGAGAACGTGACTGAAGTTTGAGTGTTTTTGAGAGAGATTCGAAGAGAATGAGTGGTTTTGTATTGAGGAAGAAGTAACATTTTTACATAATGAGCGCGAAGTAACGAAGGATTTTCAAGCGCGTGTTTTCACTCGTCATTAATGTGCGTGACTCTATTTGGATTTGAGCCAACTTAGTTATATGGTTGCATGGATGTGTAGCCTGCCCGATCTCTAAATTACCAAATACTTTTGAAAAGCTTCTATAATAAATAATATTCTATATATCGGGGTATACTATTTGTTGAATTTATCTCTATTTATTATATTTAATTTATTTATAGAACTCATAAATTATTTCTAAATTAAATTTAAGTTTTTTTTTTTGGGTTATCTAAACTCAGGTATTTTCGTTACTTATAATGACTTGATAAGCTTTCGAAAATTTTATAGGTTTCAGAGAAAGAATATCAAACTCTATAATTAATTCCCTTACTTATTAATAGGAATTTTATCAGCATCCATTAATTGTAATTGTAGGTACTCCTACCACCCAATCTCAAGCCATAAAAATCATCTAATCATCTAAAAAAATTTAATCTTTCACCAAAATTCGTCACTCACGTATTTTCCCAAGTTATATTGTAGCGAAGCGAGTACGGGTCCATCTCTATTCTCCATTTTGCGTGGCCATAGTCTTCGGACATTTGTGGGAATGAATGGATGGTGTTCCTGGCCTCTTCCTTTCATTTTTGCTTTTTATTGCATGTTTCATTATAATCTGAATGTGAGAACCCACCTCTCCTATTATCTATTTGGCTAAAGAATAAAATCTAATTATAATGATTAGTAGTGTTAGAAAGTCAGTACATTTTGTAAGTTATAGTTATCAATTAATTATTATTAATATTTTTAATGATGTGAGATTATATTTAATAATATGAAATTACATACTCTTTTTTTAATAGTTAAATATTGTCTAAATTTTAATAAAAGTGCTCTATAATAATTATAAAAAGTAATACGAGTTATGAGATATATTTAATTACTGTATAAATGTATGTAGAGTATTATAAATAGATTCTATGTCTAACAATACCTTGTGGTTCCATGCTAAGAGGTCCAATTGAAAGAAGCATTTTGGTCACGTTCTGCTTTTACTATCTTCTTCTTGAAAACCGAAAACAAGGGGTGGGACTCAATTTGGATGATGGTTGCAGATCGTTATTATTGAAGGAAATTGATAACTTTATATAACGAAGGAAAGAATTGTTGAATATAGTTTAGCTAGTTACCAATTCTGAATATAAGTAATTCTTTTCTTTATTTCAGTATATACTTTATTTTTAGAGTGTGTTTGGATTCTGTCCTTGAAAGAGAAATACATGCAAAGATAAATTAAATAATGAATTAAATAAGAAGAATAAAGATAGGACAAGATTTTTAAATGGTGGATATTTCAATGAAGATTTTATAATTGTCTTTATGTGAATTTTTTTTTTATCCTTAGACGATGAATTGAAGGATTAGATTTTGATATATTATAAAAAGTGTTATTTTTATTTAAAATGTGGCCAAATAAATAAATCATACTTTTATACAAAACATCTTCATAAAAAAATATTTTTAACATCTTTATTTGAGTAGCTCCTTTTTTAAATTTGTCTCCAATTTTCTTTTGCGGTATTAAAATTAATAGAATAAATTTTCTATCTCTAAAAATAAAATAATTTTGTGTGTATATTTCAATTTCCATAACCAAAAGATTTGTGCAACGAGAAAGGGCATAACTATAAAACTTGTAAAGGAGTTCCAAGCAATCCCAATTGGAAACCAAAGAAAAAAAAAATTCAAAAAGACTGTTGATAACTCACAAGCTCTGGTGCTGTTTTCCCTTTCACAATCAGCTCAATTAGAGGTAAGCAAGCACCAATAATGCTTTAGGATCTTTTTGCACTTTTTAAAATTAGCCAGTGGTGAAAACAATGATGTCATTATACATATTTCTTAAGGACTAATTATCCCATTTGGTTATCTTTCTATATTTTTGTTATATAAGATCAAAACCAATCACAAAGTGAAAAATTTGCTGACCCTAGTGTTGGGGAAGCATCAGGGACTGCACCAGTTGTTGCACCAATTATGGATCAATCATCTGCTCTAGCACAGACTCCGTTTAGGCCTTCATCCCAGCTGCCAAGAGTGGACCAACCAAAATTCAAAGCTGCTGTCCCTAAATTCAGACCCAAACAACCAATTGTCAAGCCCCCAACAAGTGTAAATCCATCATCAAATCCACCATCACACACACAACAAACTCAAAGCAAAAGTACCAGTGGGGGACCATCAAAGGAGACCTTGAAAGCAGCTAGCAGTGGCACTACAAGAATTTTCAAGCATCAGAAGAAGTGAACACAGCTGCATGATTTCTGTTTTTTTTTTTCTTAGTTATTAGCATGAATTGAACAATGCTTTCTAGCTATCATAGCTTGACAAACTTTTTTACATGCCAACTAGAAATTTTCTTATTTTGTGGTAAACTTATACTATTTAGTTATGTTTTGGATTAAGCCAGATACATTGTCGTGTAACATTTTTGTTACAATCTATCTAGAATTACTATCTTATATAATACTTGACTTGCAATATTGTTTAGCTGTTCTAACTTAAAAAAAAAATGGATTCAGTCCACAAATAGACTTTTCATTAAAAAGTCAGCAATGGCAATTTTCATTACAATATCACCATGTACATCAATCATCTTTACCCCTTTAAGATACATACAGCAACAACAACAACAACTACACCAATCACAGTAATATGTCACAAACTCATGTTTTTTTTTTCTTTTCAATAGACAACAGCTTCCTCTCCAAGTCTTCCATTTTTTTCTCCATAGCCTGATTTCGAAACAGCTGTTCTTTAACGTCTATTCCCTCAGCTTCATCCGCAGCACCCAATGCTTGAGGTTCTATGGCCCTAATTTCTTTCAGGTGTTCATCCAGTCAGACAAAATACCGGTAGTACCGTTCTTTAGCCTGAAGAAAATTTTCAGAAAATCACCCATTACAATCTCATCCAACTATTGAAAAAATAGTAACTTACCTTGAAGAATGGACACCCAAAAAACATTCTATTAGGGTTACTAGTTGTTCTTGACTTGTACATAATGGCATAGACGCTGCAGAAGCACTTTGGCGCAACCCGATCTCGCTCATATCCTCCTGGCACAGCGCATGAAGATCCCCCTCCAGGTTTTGTGCATGCAGAACCCCCTTCACTCGTCATAGACGATCGCAGCATCAAAGCCTATGAGTTCGTCCAAGGATTTCGATCAAATAAGGCTCAAGCATGGTAACGACGTCGTTTTGAGTCACAAGGACCAATTTGTCCATTTAAAATTTGTTTCCCATCCACATCAGCAACCAAAACGGCAGCTGAGACTCCACCCTTCCATATCAGCATTCTCCGTTGCTGTTTTCAACCCCAACTCAATGGAGGGATATCATTGTCCCGCGTTTTATAAGGTGAGGGATTTAAATGTATTTTTAAATTTTGAGGGACGAAAATGTCCGCATTTAAAAACGTCAGAACCAATTTGTCTTTTACTCTAAATAATATTCTAGAATTTATCTCTATTTATTATATTTAATTTATTGACAGACCTCATAAATTATTTTTAAATTAAATTTAAGTGTTTTTTTTGTGTGGTTATCTAAGCTCAGGTATTTTCGTTACTTATAATGACTTGATAAGCTTTCGAAAATTTTATAGGTGAGAAAGAATATCAAACTCTATAATTCCCTTACTTATTAATAGCTATTTTATCAGCATCCATTAATTGTAATTGTAGGTACTCCTACCACCCAATCTCAAGCCATAAAAATCATCTAATCATCTAAAAAAATTCATCAGTCACGTATTTTCCCAAGTTATATTGTAGCGAAGCGAGTACGGGTCCATCTCTATTCTCCATTTTGCGTGGCCATAATCTTCGGACATTTGTGGGAATGAATGGATGGTGTTCCTGGCCTCTTCCTTTCATCTTTGCTTTTTATTGCATGTTTCCTAACTCGTTCTTTTTGGTAAATAATCACTTTTGAAGAAAAGAACCTGTCTCATAAGTTTTCATTTCTTCATTGTTTCGGTTTGGATCGGTGCTAAAATAAAATATTCTAAGCAGAGTTTTATTCTTCTCTTCGTTTTGCTGTCCTATAGCTCTCACTCCCCACTTGTGTGTTATCCACGTGACAAAGAAATAAATGCCTCCAATAATACTCATTATTTTTACATGCGAAAAATGTGTTTAAATTCATTCAAACTGAATCATTTTAGCCACGTTGGGCAATGCAAAGCGAAGATGTAAATCCATTGCGTGGTGCTCCAGTTACTCATTAGGAATGAAAATGGTGGTTGGGTCCATGGGTTTTATGAAGAATGCTTATTTGGGACAAATTACTGCACGAATGTGCTTGCTAAGCGTGGCGCCATGGCTAATTCTGCTTCTGTAGAGCTGGTTTCTCCCTTGGAGTTTGCCTCTTATATATGAACGATGCAGCTACCACCTGGGGTTTTAATTTCTTTGCTAGGCCTTAGCCTCTCTTTTTAAAAATTGAACTTAATCTATGTTAATAAACATATTCTTGAATAATAATTAAGCTGTTAGCAAATTTACACCCTATCGTTTTAACTTCAAAATAAACTGGGACAAAATGTCTACAGAATGCTCTGCTCTTACGGTATTTACCACACAATATAACTGTCTCATAATTGCCTAATTGTTGGCCATGTTTTCGTGTCTTGTAAGGGTTAGATCTCGTGCCCCATCTTTGGTGGACTTTTTATTCATATCTTCTTTTTTGTGTGGTTATACTATTTTAGTATTTTCAGTTTATTCGAACTATGTGACTATTCTACTGGAAATCGTGTATTATGTGAAGAAGGGGTTTTTGCTCAAGATTTACCAGAATAGTCTACTTGGAAGGGTATTTGCATTTATCTCCTTTTTTGTAGTGCTAGCTACTGACTTTTTAGTTGTCTATTTTGTATAAATTATGCTACATAATCAATAGTTTTATAATTAGGTGAAAACTCAGGTGCAGTCGACTTTACGTGAAATTGATACTTGAAAGCCGTTAGATGATTTCACTAGTTTGACTAAATTTTCATCTAACGACTCTCAGGTATCAACTTCACGTGAAGTCGACTGCACCTGAGTTTCTACTTTATAATTAACATGTAATAGATATAAGGGGGAAAAAATATAACTGACCAAATTTGTTCTGCATCTCTTTTTTAATATGAAAGAAAATTATTATTAACTACATAATAATATTAAAAAACTATTTGTCCCTTAAATATACTAATTCCATATTTCAAATGAATGAGAAACATATATTTAATAAAAAAAGAATAGGCACGCACTCTGATTTTTATTCTTGTGTCTCACTGCCTCATTGAATTTCAGTAAATTAGGCCAGCTTATTAGGTCAGTACATGATTTCACATATCATATGCTCCATTGAAAACAAATACAAATAAATAAACATATAAAAACCCACGTGGCACATGTCACATGAAAACACCTACACAATCCTCATGTGCCACAAGCAAAAGATGAAAAGAGTGTATGCTTTTGATTGTCATGAGTTTTACGTCATTTATTATTATTATTATTATTATTATTGGATTAGAAATGTGAAGAAAAAGTTGAAAGTAAATATAGGCTTGGTAAGAAGTAGAATATAAAAGTAAAAATTGGATTATTACCCTCGGATCTATCTTGACCTCAATGATATGAAGCGATGGAGCTAAGCAAGTATGTATATTTTTCGGAAAAAAAATATATGAAAAAGGGAGATATTTTAAGGAATTGTATCACGTGGAAAAAAGGCAGAGACACATTACGAAATGCAATAAGAGGGGTAACACAAAGAAAGTAAAACCAACTGGACTATAGCAAGTGGCCTAATTGCCAAATTGGGTAATGTTCAACATCAAAAGAGCAAGCAGGGGTGGCTGCCAACTAATACAAGCCACATGAAAATACACATTCAGTTGCAAAGGCATTAATTGATTTTTGAATAAGCAGGTGCGCAAAGAGATTTGAGATGCGAGGAGCTATAATCGTATTCAAAAGTTTTGGGCATGTGTATCTCATTTCCCACGTGCCCCTTTGCCCCCTTTGCAATCCCAATAACAATGACAATAACCATCTCTTCTATTCTATTCTATTCATTTCTTCCATCTCCTTCTCGATCTCCCCTTCTTATTATATATTATATAAACCTTAGCTTTCACTTGTGTCTCTGTCTCCACTTGAAAGTTTAATGTTGCTTGCTATCTGTATCATTCTTCCTCATACATACATTATATTCTTCATGAGTTCAATGCTGTCATAGCGCCATTTGTCAAACCAATTTAATATATGAAGCGAAATTGCTGCCTGGATCTCCGCCTTCGTTCTTCATCCTCCCATCATCGTTCCATGTGAGCGGACGACCTTTTTTCTTTTTCTTGCCATTCAATAAACAACTTATGGAATTCTTCTTGCACTGACCTGGTCATTTTTATTTTCTGGAAGAATTTGTAGGAATGAGATGTTGGAGCTTCACAATAAACTTGTAGGCATTATTCACGATGGACGCAGCTGCATGTTTGACATAACAGAACTTCAGGTAATAATATAATATTATTCTTTTGTTTTTTGTAGAAGCTCTAGCTAGGCCCAATGTTTCAGAGTGTAGGCCCATATGGAAAAAAGAAAAACTAGAGAGGCCCAGTATTGAAAGTGTGTATGTGTATGCATATGTATGTGCGTAGGCAAGAGTGATAATATGGGTGGCAAGTAGTCAAAAAGTGGAAGAGAGGATTGTTGGCATACAAACACAAGCATTGCTAATGTACGCGTCGCGAGGCCTTTCCGTCAAGAGATCGCTTCAGGAATTCCTGCAAAATAGAAAGAGAAGGTGTCAAAGCACCCACATCTCCGACAACCACAACCACCTCAATTAGTCAACTTCATGCATCAGATGTACCAATATTTTTTATTTGGAATGTGTTTCTTTTTATATTACAACAACCAATTAAGAGCAGTAAGAGTGAGCAACATTTATTTCAATTTCTTGTAAACATATTTTTAATGAACGAAGAAGGCCACCCTACTACGGAGCAGGCAGGGCAGGTGGATTCAGTTACATTGCAACGCGCATAACCATAACCCAACCATTCCTTTCATGCATGGCATCAATACATGTTACGCCCCCTCTAGAAACATTATTTGATCCGCAGAAAACTCACACTCACATACTTATTTTGTTCTTTATTTATATTAAGAAGATATATATTATGTTTCGAGCAATATATATTTGCTAATTAACAACTGTTCATACGGAAGAAAGTAAAACTATTAAGTTGACTGCGTTTGGAAGCTGATGACCAAACTTCTAATTATTATTGTTATGGCGTATCTATGTGTCAATGTAGCGGAACACATGTTGGACTTTTTTCTCTTCAAATTTAAAATTTATATTTCTTTTCCTCTTCGCGAGTTGCTGGCTGCGCCTCCTCGGTTGCTGCTTTCTCACAGTAATATATATGAAGCATATAGTAAACGAGGAGTCAACGACGAGGAAACTAATTTGCAACCATCAATATTTATAAGGAAGCAGAATATCATTTTTTTTTTACATATTTTGTACATTTTTATTTTTAACATTAAAAGTAAATAATGAAAAATAAAATAATCTAAATTATGTACCTTTTATTATATAAGTTTCTATTATCATATTAAATTTATTATTTAAAAATTTTCTGAACGCATGAATATATAATTGGATGACCTTATATAAAAGGAGAAATATTTATTAGTTTTTTTTCTTATGTTTGTTTTGCATTTGAGTTAATATTAACCGTTTTTATTAAAAACATTAATTCTTAGTATTTTTAATAAAAATATTTAGAATATAATAAAAAATTATTTAAAATAGTTTAAATTTATTTTATTTAGTATTTTTTAATTACCATTTACCTTATTGAATTAATTACTTTTTGTCCGCAAGTGGTAAAAGCTTTCTGACTTTGTAGTTTGTAGCATGAAATTAGGCCAAAATAATTGAGCAGAAGTGATATATAATTATATATATAGCTGACATTTTTGATAGTGTTGTAGATAGAAAGGAGGAATGAAGAAGATGGTGAGAAGTTAATAGTAGAGAATGAGAGGCCTGGGAAGCGGCTAGTGTATGGAAATGGAAGGGTGTATTTGTTGGAGAAAGTGGTTCAAGAGGGGAGGCCCAGCGGCAATGATAGCAGCTTGGTGTAGAGAGGCCAAGCGGGCATCCATGTGCTCATCCTGCATCACCCTGCCCACTCCTTCATCCACATCCCTCTCTCCAAACCCATTCAGTCTCACACCCACTCTCCAAACCTGCACGATGTAGGCGCAGTTCAAGAACTGGTCGCCCGCGAGAGGGTAGCAGAGCAGTCTCACTCGGAACTGCAAAGCCTCCAAGGTGGAGTTCCAGCCGCAGTGAGTGAGGTAGCATCCCACAGAGCGGTGCTGCAGGATCTCCGTCTGGGGGGCCCAACACACAACCCGGCCTCTGCCACTGGTCCTCTCCACAAAGCCAGCTGGCAAGCCCTCACGCCACCCTGAAGTGGACCTCAGGACCCAAAGGAATGGCCTCCCTGTAGCCTCCAGTGCGAGTGCGAGGCTCCTCACCCTTGCCTCCCCTATCGGACTCACCCAGCTTCCGAATGACACGTATACAACCGACCTTGCTTCCTGCCTTTCAAGCCACTCCATGCAGCTCCTGTCTTCTTCCCACAAGCTAATCGTCCTCCTATGCCTCCCCGCCGGGCCCCCGCTATTTATTATAATAGCGCTTATCGGAAACACCCTTGGATCTGATGATAAATCTGAATCATCACCAACTCTTCTTTCATCCGCAAACGAGTTCACCAGCAACCACTTCAGCTTCCTTGATCTCTCCATACTTCTCCTCCAGAATTTGAATCTAGCTTTCTTTGCTGCTACTGTTCCAATCAGCCAAGGTAGATCCTCCGTTGAAATTATCGGCGCCTCACTTACAATCCCATTTTTCCCTTCCTCTTTCGGAAGCCCTGCCATGCCAAAAAAAAAACAAATGTTATGGGCCAATATTAGTCAATATTTTAAAATAATACTTTACTTTTATACTACTAAAATTTAGTTTTACTATAATATTTAGTATTTAAAATTAATAAAGAAGTAATTAAAAATAACAAATTGTATTCCTTATGTAACATTATTGTTCATAATATAGTAGTAATACTAATTAATTACACTACTTGTGTAACATGACATATATCGCACATCTCTTGGCTTCAGACACATTAACTTTTACGTAACTCAATTGTTGCATCTGATGAGTCATATCATAGGGAACCCAATAAAACTTCCATACTTGTCGATCAAAATACTACTTTTTCTCTCATAAATCATAATGGATGGAGTGGTATAGGAAATACTCCTACATACTCCTATATCTTTTGTGATTCTTATACGCGTTTTTCTCGTTGAATACGTATTTATTACATTTTTGTTATAAATAATACTACTAGTGTACGAGGAATTCCATTGGAATTTTTAATGGAAGGAGTTGCACAAAAACAATGGGTGTGGCTAAATGGAAACTCGGCGCACAACTTGGTGTAGTAGCATAATCCTCATACCTCATACCGACATGACAAAGGAAGCGGCATTTATTATGGATGTCCATCTCAAAATAAAACGCATTTATATATGCCACATGCTTACTGCCATCTACTAAGGATATATATTCTTGTAGATGATTTTGTCTTAGATGAGAAGAAAAAATTTTGTGCATGCATATCAATTATATTTAGACGGATTTGATTCTTAGACGCACTAATTTTCTCAAAATAAATATATAGAACAAACGAAATAAAACTACAACCATATTAAATATATATTAAAAATTAAGTACTATATCAATTATGATATAAAATATATATTAAAATTAAATTAAATAATATATATTTATACATAAATACATAATAATTAATTTGATAGTTAATTTTTAATATAAAACTAATATGCATGTTTTTTTATTATTTCACTAGTAATTTTTATGTTTGGTATACAAAATTTAGTAATAGGTATGGTAAAATTTATTCCTCTCACTCTTATCGTTATTCGTTAATGATATCTCTAACTTAATTCATTTACAATTCACAATATATCTCATGAGATCCATAATGGTTTGTACGTTTTGTTATCAATTATTGATTATTAGTTACAGGAGTGCCAGCGGCCAGCAATTTTTGTAATTTATAGCCATTAAATAACCATCAATGATGATTTTAATGGTGTAAAATTTGTGTGAGATTTTATCTAATGGCTCACCTTTTTTTTACTGGTTACATGCTGACCAGAATTTGAAAAAGTTGATGGCCCCTAGACTTTTTCTTATTACTTATTAGTGTTAAGTGTGTTAGTAAGTTGTATGTAGAAGTGTTAAGAGAGAAGGATGGATGGGAGCAACCTGTGTGAGAAATGAGGCCAGCTTGGAGCAAGTGAGGAATGGAGGAGATCAAGCGGTAAGCGGCGAACATGGCGGGCCAGAAGCCGGCACAGGGGATCCCGCAGGTGGAGGCTACCTCTATGGCCCAGGAGGCCAACAGGTCAACCACCACACATATCACCTCTCCCTTCACCTTCTCACCCATCACCACCTTCTCCAGCTCACTTGGCATCCACTTCTCCATTGCCCACTCTATCTCGAAGAAATCCGGCGCCGCACCCCCTCCCACCCTCAGCCCATCTTCCACCGCCACCCACCTCACCATCTCCTCATCAGGCCACCTTTTAATGTGCTGCGGGACCACTATCACCGCCTCCAATCCCATCCCCGCAAACGCCGACGCCACCTTCTGCATGGCACTTAGGTGTCCTTGTGCTGGATATGGCACAAGTATTACTATTCTTCTTCCCTTCTTCTCAATCTGCCCCCTCATCATCTTTTTTTCTTTTTCTTTCTCCTTACTCTATACCAACTACTTCTAAGCGCAACGCCCTATTTGTAGAACAATATGCATGTGCCCGCATATATATCACACCCATCCGATTATGCATGTGCCTCTTAACCTTTATTCCATCCATTATTATATTGTTGGAATCATTATTTTCCTCTTTCTAAATATTTCCTACTTCAACTTTTTTTAATTATTAATATACCATAATTTTAATATTTTACATACAATGAAAGAAATATACTATTCATGCGTCACAGTAAGGGTGTTCAAAATCGATCCGGACCGAATTAAATCTAGGGGTGTTCAAAATCGATTCGGACCGAATTAAATCGACAAATCGAACTGAAAAAATCGAAAATCGAATAAATTAAAAACCGAAAAAAAATTGTTTTGCTGTTTTTTTGTGGTTCGATTCGGTTTTTGATTCTTAGCATGAAAACTCTAACCGAACCGGTTCGACTAAAAACTACCAACCCCACCCCCCAAACGAGAGCTAGTGACTAGTGTGCTACTGTTGCGCGATTCCCCTCCGATCCCTAACCCCCAAATCGAAACCTAACCCCCAAATCCCCAATGGAAACCTAACCACGCAACGCACATCGCACTATATCTCGCCCTCTGTGCAGCGCAGTGCGCACCCAGCCACGGAGCCAGCCAGCAGCCACCCACGTCCTTGAGTTCAAGGCCGGCGACACCGACGTTTCTCCCAAGTCCCACCACCTCGAAGCCTTCCTCCGAATCCCACCGCCGAACAGAGCAGAGATTCCCCACCGCCGGTGCACCACGAATGCGAAGACCCAAATCAACACAGCACCTCGCCACCACCGACTGACCCAACAGGCAGCACAGGAGACAGCACCCACGAGGCCACGATCAACGCAGCACCTCGCCACCTTCACCCAGCAGCGTTTCTGAGTTCTGGCCACCCACGATCAACACAGCAGCTCGCCACCTCCGCCCAGCAGCGTTTCTGGGTTCTGGCCACTTTCTGATTATGTGATTATGTGATTCTGAATTGATTTTTAGTTTTCTACACTTATTTTGTTTGTTTTGAAATTTTGTTAATAATGCTGATAAGTTACTATGTTATTTCACTAATTTTTGTTCAATAATCATTGATTCATTGTTGTTATTTGTTGGTATTGTTTACTTTATTGTTGGTATTCTTGTTTGTTGATTCATTGTTGCTCTTACTAAGCACTATTTCGGTTTTTTCTTCTTCCTTCCTTGGATATGTTTCACTTCTATTTCTATTCTGCTGTCTGATTTTGTTGAGCCTCTGCTTTTACTTGGACTTTTTAACACTATTTCTTGTTGCTTTCCATTTGATTCAAATTCGGGACTTTCTTGTTACTTAGGATTCACTGCTGCTATTATTGATTATTGATGAGGTAATTCTGAATTGAATAGATGTCTTTATTAATCAAATCAAAAAATTTTGTAGATGTCTTTATTCTTTATCATGTTGAGTGTTTACTCTTAAAATTTATTTTAATCATATGGTTCTAGATGATGAATTAAGTATGTATGTATGTATGTATCAATGGGTTGATTGGATGGTTGCTGGATTGATGGATCTAATTACAGTCTTGCTCTTATTGTTGCATAGAAGGTTCTGATAACTTATATGATTCAAGATTCACCTTTTTAGTTAGCATGACTTATATGCTCTTAAACTTTGAGTTGATTCATTGATTCGGGTACATGTATCATGGTATGAATTGTTCTCTTTAATTTATTATTAGAATGTATAACTTGGCTATCTTTTAATGGAAATTTATTTTTATTTTCAGTCGTGTTGACTATTGAATTTTTAAACTTCTTTAATTGTTGTATTTGAATTTCTTTTGTGGTTAAATTTCATTAGACCAATATTTTGTTAACTATTTTGTATTTGTGTTTGTTGATTTTAATGTTATGATTTTGTGAAATAGTATGGTAGTATTTTTATTTTTTTTTTGAATTAATTAAAAAAAACGAACAAACCAAACCAAACCAAACCGATTTTAATTGGTTTGGTTTGGTTTAATTCGGATGGTCTCGATAGAAAAAAATTGAACCACATCGAACTGCAATTTAATTAGACAATCGGATCGGATGACTTTTCTCTTAAAAATCGAACCGAACTAAACTACACTACGAACACCCCTATGTAACAGGATACACTACTAGTTAAATATAATAGGAATGAGGTGGCAAAATATTAATTATATTCCGTATATTTTTCTCTGTGTTTCGATGGGTCAATATATAGTCATCCATATATGAACAAGTAGAGACTATACATGAATTCTTCAATATATGTATATCATGAATTATATAGATGATGTGATTAAGAAAGGTAAGATAATCCATATTTATTTTTTATTTATCTTAGATGTTAATCAATCCTATTATATATCTATAATATTTCGTGATTGATACATAAAATGATGTGCAGGCAAGGAGTTAAGACCAATGCCTCGAATTTAATCTTTTCTGATCTTTACCAGTAGATGTACATAGTAAATTTACCAAATTATATAAGTCATAAACTAGTATTTTGAATTCATGAAATTAATATGTTAGGGACTTAGCAGGGTGGCAATTAGCCACCAGCCCGTCACCACCATATTTCTTTTTTGGAGACCTACGTAATCTGATCCATGTGAACAAGAGAATTGGTCTCGTCCCAACCTCAATAAACTTTTTTAAATGTTTTCTTTATGGAAAAGATAAGTAAATAATTAAAATACTAATCAATGTGAATAATAGATATATTGAATGTTTATTTCACTAGGTGTACGGATGATTATTCTAATATTAAGATTTAGGTGGATAATTTAAAGGTGTAATATGTTTTTATTTAATTGGTAATTATTCATATTGTTCAAAAAAGTCATTGATTACTTAGCATAACCCTTTCTTATTGAGTTGATGACAGCGGAACCAGTGTCCAACGTGATTACACATAAATATATAATGACGATGGAAAGGCAATAATTATATGCTGGAAAAGTCTCGGAGGTCAGCAACTTTATTAAATTCTGACCAGCATGTAACCAGTAAAAGAAAAGTGAGTAATTTCACACTATTAGATAAAATCTCACACTACTAAAAATATCATTAATGACTATTTGATCGCGATAAATCACAAAAATTGCTACCCCTAACACTCCTCTTTTGTTGATTTTTGGTGGGATGCAAAATTTGCCAATATAAAAAAAATATACATTAAAATGCAAATTACTGTATATGTTAGAGAATGAATCACTTAAAGCCTTAAAAGAATAGTATTATAAAAACATTAAGGTCATAAATCATGATGATTATGGTGGTTGTTACATCATGATGACTATGGTGGTTGTTACATTAAGGTCATGAATCATGATTTTTATAACACTACTCTTTAAGGCTTTAAGTGATTCATTCTCTAAGATATAGAGTAGTTTGCATTTAATGTATATCTTTTTTAGGAAAAATATGAGGAGTCAATATTTATAGTTTTATACAATGTGTACAATAGAAGTTTAAAGAGTATTAAAAATATAATCATTAGTGTTATCTTTTTTCATCAGCTGAAGTTTTTGGGATGAGTGGTATCATGACATGGTATTAAACACCGGATCCTTCTTTTTATATTGACAAATTTTGCATCCCACCAAAAATCAACAAAAATAAATGCAATCGACGCACCTCAAAAAACCATATATACTATGCATTCAAATCCACATCATGAAACACTTGCATCCAATTATAATCCATTCTAAATTTGTTATGTGCTTGAACTACGCGCGTGTGTTTAATGTACAATTTTTTATATAATTTCAACATCTGTAGACACCAAAAAAAGTTCTACATCTTCGAATCGAGTCGCCATCGTGGTAACAAGTGACAACTTAGGTTAGGCATCAATCCAATTTGCAAATATTAAAATATTAATAATAAATTCTGATCTCTGCTCTCTTAAACTAACTTGATATTATAATAAATAACAAGTGACTTTAAACAAAAAAACAAGAACACTTTTATAAAGTTACTTTTTACATTATATAACAAAGTAATGCTATACGTACAAGTTGTATTACATCAAAATCACTCTCACTTACCACTCATTCAAACTTTACGTTTAACTGTGTCACAAAAAAAAACTTATACATATAACATTTTTTTGATTGAGTTGTTTTTTTTTTCGGAACATTCTTAAAAACACGATAGATTATATACATCAATATTACATAATTAGCAAATATTATCATTTTACGTTAACATTTAACTAGTAATAATTTGTATTTATATTTATAGAAATTTATACCCATAAAGTATATAGCTTTATACCTATATTTTATTAAAATTTATACACATAATTGACACACCTTATATTTATATATATTTATTAAAATTTGTACACATAAATCAATAAAATTTATTTATTAAAAATAATTTAATATTTATATTAATCAATTACTGACAAAAATTATTAAAATCAACTGCTTTTTATTAAGATTATTTCTGTTTTTCCAATAGCTTAAGGCAGTAATTAACCCATGAAAGGAATTAATATAAATAGGTGTTTGTTTTCAGACATATTATAAACGTGTAAAATACAGAGAAAAAAAAAGTTAATATTCAGTTTTTTTTTTTTTTTTAACAACGAGTGTTCTTTCACTTCTTTGTGTTTTATATACTATTTTAATTTGTACGAGTGTGTTTTTTGAATAAATATAGTTTGCTTTGCACACACATATAAAGAGAAAATTTTAGAGGCCAACACTTTTATTAAAATCTAACCAACATTTAATGATTAAGAAAAGAATGTGTAATCCAGTAGATATAATTTTACACCATTAAAAATATACTAATGATAGTTAATTAATAGTTACAAATGATAAAATGTGCTGGTTCCTAAAGCTACTCTACATACAAATGGAAGCTAGTGCTATAGGCCTCGAACAACACTACTCAAGTGGAAAATAATTTTCCGGAAAAGTGATATGCAAATGCAAACCAGGACAGCACAAGAGTACAACATCACTTTGATCTTTTCAATCTCTACAGCTACTTTTTAAGAAAAAGAAACCATGGCCAATTAATGCACGTGCGTGTTTCTGATAAGATTAAGTTTAGCCTCTGCATTTGGGGCTATTTTTCGTTCGGTTCATACTTCAAATCCGTCCACTATACTATAGTTTAGTTTTTCTTTGTACTTTTAAGTTTTAACTTTCTTAAGACCATTAGTATCTGAAATTTGTACCTTTTTTTTTAATTTGATGAGTATAATAACTACATGAGTGTTGTATAGTTAAATGGATGAAATTTTGGTGGTCTTATATAAAAACTTTATATCAATTGTTCTTTTTTATTCTCACATTTATTAGTGCATTTATTTTTGTATTACTTTGATATCTATACTCTTTTGAATTTATCTTTGTGCTTTTTACTCTATTGACAAAAATGATTTCAAGTCTTTAGGAATGGTGATTTTTTGGCAATTTGTTTGGTATAAAGAATGGTTACGTATGACTATTTTCAATGTTTGTGAGTAGCTAAACTTCATATTTTTGGTAATTATTTTAGTAACGGAGGAATGTGATTGATCTCTTAGCAAACAATATATCATTGAGTTATTTGAATTCTTTCTAGAACTTGTATGTTATTTTATGTTTGGTACTTTTTAGCTTAAGGTTTAGAATACTGTCTCCTATATAAATGAGTATTCTACTAAATTGCTAAGACCATCTCCAATAGGGAACTCATCTCAATCCCTATTTATGGCCCACCTGTCATAAAAAGTAACTCCACATCAACTTTTGCATCATAAACGGTAAATAGGAACTCAAAGCATCTATCTCTTCTCCATTAGGAGGAACTAACTTTAGTCCCTGTTGTGGTCCCACTTAATTAATTAATTAAAATACTTAAAATTAATGTAATTGATTTTTTTAATAATATTATTTAAATTTATAAATTTAAAAATAATTCACTATTAAAAGATATTAATATTAAATAAATTCATATATAATAATAATACACAATATATAATTCGGGATTACACTAATTTATAGTTTTGTGTTTACAATTGCTAATTTTAATAATATCGTTAGCATTTTAAATTTTAAAAATAAAAATAACTAACTCAACTAAGAATTATTTTGTAAGGTGTAAAAATTAAATTTATTTTTTAATGTAAGTAAATTTAATTAATTATAATTTAATATAATAATATAAATAATATTCAATATTAATTATGATATAAATAATTAATATAAATCATTAATTAAATAAAAATTTAATTATTTAATCTAATTAATTATTTTTTAAATAATTAATATAAATTATTAATTAAATAAAAATATAATTATTTAATATAAATTTTATTATAATTATTACTAATTTAATTATTATTTTATTATTTAATATAATTATTTAATTATTTCAGATTTTATATTATTATTTTTTTAAAATAACTTGCCAAATGGCAAGTTATTATTGGTTAACTTGAGTCCCTGTTTAGAGGGACTCCCTCACCTTGAGACCCATGCGGGAACTCATTTCTTCTCTCCTCCAATGGTTAGAGTTTCTATGTGTCAAAAAAAAGTGAAAGAGGAACTCACCATTGTAGGTGCTCTAATTGGTTTCAAGAAATACCGAGAACATGTTAAAGATTTTATTACCTCTATCTCAAAGTATCTAAACCAGATTGTTATTTTAGATAACAATCCGTTCATCTTTTTATTGCAACCAGTGAATGGTATTCCATGTATTGTCTTTTTTGTAGGACAACCACATGACACACAAGTGCAAAGACCTTTGCTATTTAACATTGAAATTTAAAGTCTTCAAAGCCAAAATATAAAAAACTTCAAATCTCCCATATTAAATTGTGAGTAGTTTTGAAGCACAAATTTTGGCAAGAAGCAAACGAAAATGGTGCAGTATCTATTGCATTTGGATAAGTAATATAATATTTAGTTGTTATAGTTTTTATTTTTGTTTTATTTATTTATTTATTTATTGTTTCTGGTAGTTGTAGTAGTAGTAGATTAATAATATGGAAAATTTAGATGTCCATAAAAATGAGCTATGGATATTCACATTTTGATTTCCCATCAAAAATTCAATTTTTCCCCCCTTTTTTTGAGTTGTGCCATCAAAGATTCGATTAAATTGAATTAAACTGGAGAATGATGCTAAGTGTAACACTTATTATTGTTTTATTTTTTTTATGGTAATTAAAACAAGGTCTACAAGTCCAGCCGAAAATTACATATAAAAAATAAATCGGACTCTGGAGACCTCTCTACAATTATCATCTAACATA